>NC_133618.1:305531056-305631056 GCF_048593235.1 Sminthopsis crassicaudata | reverse complement strand
TTCTTTATCATCCATTAATAGCCTGATATTCTTAATGGGAAATTAAGCATTTATTATGTGCTAGGAATTGTGCCAAATGCTTTACAAATCTGATAGATAAGATTATCACCCCCATTTTACAGTAGAGGAAAACTGAAGGAAGCAAATTAAGTGATAGCCATTGGGAGTCAGGAAGTACTTTCTGCATATGGGGAACATCCAATACATAAGCATGGGACAAGAGTCACATTTGAGGAATTTAAAAGTCTCATCTGACTCGACTATAGTGTATTAGTAATGTATAATAAAACGTAGAAAATTTAAATTGGAGTCAGTTTGTGAAAAGCTTGAAATGATAAACCGAAGAATTTGGTTTAATTTAAAGAGAATAAATATAGGGGAGTTCATATAGGGATGCAGCAGTCAGACTAGCACTCAGAACAATAGATCACTTTCTAAGGTTTGCAGAATGGGAATGACTTGAGGCAGGGAAACTAATTATGCAACTGTATCACTACTCCAGATAAGAAATGATTAGAGGGCTGGATTTAGACTCAGAAGACTTGACTTCAAATTCTGCTTCTATTTTTGTGACACTGGGTGACTTGGGGCTAGTTTCTTTTTAATTTTTCTGGGGAATCAGTTTATCAATAAACGAAGGCATTGGACTAGGTGATCTTGGAGTTTCTTTCCAATTCTATAACCCTATAGTACTTTGTTGGGTCACAACTAATTATCATATTTGAAATGGATCTTACTTTCATAAAATCAAAATCCAAGTAATGGTGATTTTAATAAATGAATTGAATTGCATGAGAATTTAGGGTCACCCAGCAAGCAATGCCCACAAGAACTGGGGCTCCTGTTCTGGGTCCTGTTCGCAGTTAGGAAGGGTGTCATGATGGTTTATTATCACACTTGGATTGTAGGAGTTGCCCCTGTGAGAACCATGCTGCCTCTCCCCCACAGCTGTACCTTCCCCTGTAAGCAACAAATATAGTGGAGTGATGAGTAAAGAAGATAACCTTTCTCTTTCTCTTCTACCTTTGCTATTTTATCCTATTAGTGAGTGCATTTAGTTTAGATATAGTGAAGGATTTCTTTTTTATGATCCAGGTTGAGCAATGAACCAGAATGTAATCTAGGGATATGAATATACATGTTTATGTTTGTATGTATGCATGTATGCAGCATGTATACTGATCTAGGCCCTTAAGATAACTTATAAGATTTAGGAAGCTGAAGTCTGGTTGAGGTTAGTGAGGTCAGGAGCTAGAAGTGAATAAGAGTCAGATTGCCTGGAATTTGAATATGCTTTTTTCCCTAGGATCTTCTGAGATTCTAATGTTTCTTCATAAGATGTAAACAAAAAAACCAAAAAATTAAAAAAAAAAAAGTTACAGGCCTAAGGTACATTAGAGCATATAGGCTAACCAGAGGTGGAATCTTTATTTCACAAGATTCAAGATATAGTACAAAACGAATCTGTACATCTTTCTATTAACAGGATTTTTTTGTTTACACAATTATATTACACTTCACCAACCTTTATACTGCATTTTAAAAAATACAAAATAAATTTACAAAAAAGCTTACCATGTTGTTTGTTCACAATGCCAATTGATAATATTTTATGGTCTTTTATAACTTCTGCCTTCCCTATATATAGTTATATATATAGTGGTTATCTTGATCATACCAAACCTTGTAATTATTTTTGTATGAAATAGAACACAGAGTCAGTTCGTTTGTCTAAATAGGAAAATAATGGTACAAATAAGATTACTTATATACACCTTATCTCTCCTTTAAATATACTAAATCTGAATTGTAGCAGTGGAAACACTTTAGAATATGTTCAAAATTTTTTCTTTACCTTGTTTTTAATTTTCTTGAAGATAAAAGGAGAAATTTGTTGAACTTCATTAAATATTACATATTTAAAGACCAGAGAGGGCCTTGAACAATATTGCATTCAGAAAGCTTATACTTCCATTTTAATTGGAAAGTCAAGTGTGATGAAAAATTCACATGAAAAGAGAATCTTTTAAGTTCCATTTCTTTTGCTACTGTTATTTGCTCTATCCTTAAAGTCATAATAATGTGCAATATACATTAAACTTATTTTAAAAAATGAACAATACCAGCTGGTGTGTGTGTATGTTTGTGTGCGTGCGTGTTTGTGTATGTTGGAGGGGGAAAACATAATTCACAACGCTCTTTTTGGCAGCTAAAAGGCTGTTTTTTTTTAAGTACTTTGTTTTGAAATGTAAATCCAAACCTATATACAGGTGAGATTTTTTTTTTTTCTGAGAATGTAATTATACATGCTACACACACAAACTGCTGTGGTATTCATTTTAAGACTATATGCATGCATGTTTCTGAAGTGTTGGTTGGCAGAACAAAGATAGAAAGCAAGAAGGAAGAGGGATAAAGAAAAAATGGGGAGGAGAAAACCTATAATGAATTATTTTTAGCTTCCTAGAGGCATTAATAGTTTTTTAATATAGCATCAGAGTATCACTAGGTCTCTGGTGGAAGTTTCCAAAATTTCCCAGTGGTATGAAATCAAACAAAAAAGCCACATACTAACCTTTACATGTAGAAAGGTTACAGATCCTCAAAAATGTTAATGATTCACAATTTGATTTATATGCTAAATAATGAATTTTTAACAAAAGTCATTTGACCTCTCTTCTCTCTACCATTCTATGTTAACCAAAAATAAGACCTATTACAAAAATTGGGAGCAAAAAGAAAAACCCAATACCATCACAGTAAAATAAAACTGATGATATGGATATATTCAAGAATCTGAAACACAGTTGGCAAACTAAAAGCACAATAGTATAAATATGCTTAAAATACTACTGTTGTTCTCTTTTTCAGAAGAAGATACAATACAAAATGGACCAGGAGAGCATGGGATTATTATGGAAAAAAATGAAGCCATACTATATCAGTTACCTATAAATTCTATTATTAAAACTCCTGAATCCCTGAGTTAGTTTAATGTCACTGACATTAACTAGCTTCTGCTACTGTCATTTTATTCAAATGGATGCCATTTGATTAGGTTAGTGTTGACTATTGTTTTAGGGAAAAAACTAAAACCAAACTTCTTTATCCCAGAGAAAAAAATGGGGCAAAGTCCATTCTCTTCCATAGATTCTTTAAATACAGCAAATGAACTGAATTATCATAATAGATCTGCAGGTACTGACACCAGAGGAAATTTGGAAATGAAGAGACACAGAGAAAGGGACATGGGATATTTTTTATTTTAATCAAGGATATTGGGATATGGCAATTGGGGAACTGATATAAAATAATTTATTAAATGGTAAATAAGGCTGTGATTTGTCCATCTGGCCTTTATATAATTAATATTCTGCATAACAGAACTGATTCTTACAGAACTACTAGAGAGGAAATGAAGTAAATTCTAAGGGAAACAAATTTGAAATGTAAGAGAGATTTTTTTAAAAAGGCAAGTTACTAGAACTTATGTTAATTTTAAAGTTTGGGTTTTTAAATAAATTCAATACTGTTCCACTTAAATGAAGTATGGTCTTGACCTGGTCTCACCTTACCTTATACTGCAGCTACCTTTAGGGGGAACACAGAGAAGAAAGGTGTAGGGAGAACGAAGATGCACACAGTACCTACCACCAACCTCAAATTGATAAATTTAAGGGTGTGCATAAATTTTGCTAGCATTTAAAATCTGAATTTCACAGAGCAACCATTTTAACTTTTGAGGGAAAGAAATTCCTTGAATTTTCCATGTTAAATTTAGAAGCAAGTTACCTGGAAACTCGCTGATCAAGTTGGTAACAGAGAAGAAGTATAAAACTTCACCTGAAAGTCTTTATGTTCACTAGAGACTGATAAAAACTATTTCTAAAAAAAAATCTCAGCCCAAGAAACTAAAGCCATGCCACAATGGAAGCAATGAACTCTTTATATATTACCACAGATAATGGATTATGGGAAAAGTGTGTCAAGGTTAGTTTTAAGTAGGGCTGAGGTCTGCTGAGGAAGGAAAAAGGCTGCTCAGTAAGCTGAACTACTGAAATGCTCACACTTCCTAATAACAAAAATCTGGTGAAGTTTTAATTCATGTGTATTCTCTCATCCTAAGAAAACCAAGTTCTCAGTTTGACTTGAGATCTCTGCCACATTTGAGCTGGGGATAATAACAAGTGTCCCAATGTTCTCTATGGAAAAATAGTAAAAATGAGATAGCTAAGCAAGTGATTCATCTTTCAACACAACTGACAAACCAGCAGAGGAGAGAATATATACCTTTAAAAGTTTATAAGGCTTTGGCTTTCTTCAACTGCAAAGGTTAATTCTCTTGTCCATTTGAATTTAATATTGTAATGGTATTCACCATACACTGTTTCCTGGCAAAGATCTTTCACATTTAATGATTCAGAATGTTGATCCAACTACTTTTCTGTGTTTGTGCAAAATGAAATGCAAGTGAAAATAAATTCTGGAAGCAAATGTTTCAACTTTTGTATATCTTGCAGAGTGTCTGACATGGTATTCTGATTTCTCACATTTAATCCATCCTTTGGCTTCTGTATCACAGCTCTGTGTACCCAAAATAAACAAAATATATTTGGGTGGACAATGGATAACGTCATATAGTAGAGGAAGGAGATGGTTACTATGTTTTCAGATTTCCTTTTCTTAAGAAAGGAAATCCACATAAAACTTTTGAACATTAATTTTTCATTGATCTTTGGAGGAGAGAAATTATGCAGGACTCAAAGTAATTAATGAGATGCTTGTAAAGTATGACTAACACCAGGAATAAGGAAGCTCTTACCCTTCCTTTTAAAATAATGCAAATATGTAGATATGTACATTTGCAATATGGATCAGTAAAATAATTTATTTATCACAGTTCTAGAACACTTTGACGACGTAATTTTTTTTTACTTAAAAGGCAAGTTCTGTTTTCAGACTTTCAAACATGTTAAAAGTTGAACTTGCAATTGGGTTTTCCTTTTGTACGTTGATCAGTTTCTAGTGTTGATGCATAAGACCTTAATATAGTTACTAAAAGGACTTTTGCATACTAAGAGAATGACCAACAGAACTTAAAAAAGACAGCTGGATACAGTAGACATTACTTTGAGTATCTCACATATGTTTCCAGGAAAAACTAAATGAAAGCCAATGAAAAGTATTATTCCATATGGCACTGAAACAAACATTCAACTCAGTGTAGGTAAGAGTTACTTATCCCTGAAAATAAAGGCATCAGATTCTAAGCAGCTTTAAGAATTAAATGTTTCTTTGTGCCTCTTTTGGGAGGTGGCCACTGATCCAAAGTCCTAATCACGATGCAAGTGTTTTCAACAAATAGATCCCATTCCTTCATGGTTGACGATGGTCAAGGCTCCACCAGGAAGCTGTTATTGAGGGGGCTGCTGTTCTCGTCGAGGCTCCTGTTGAGGAGGTGGAGCTGGCCGTGGCCCTGGAGGCCTCCGGATTGCTTGATGTTGTCTCTGCCTATAAGCTATGACTGTTCCCAACAGTAACGCGATGATGATCATAAGATAAATGTCCCACTCTGGTCCCAAAAGCTGGTCCATATCAAAGTAGGAGAAGATTTCCCGTATCTTAATGAAAATACAAAATCATGTTATATTCATAGAATGATAGAAGGGAAAGTATTAAAAATGGTAAGATGTCAATAATCTGGAAGTCAATATTTTATTAAAATGTTTTGTTTTAGGGAATACTTTGCATTATCTTGGTAATAATGTTTTATTCCCCTTTAGTATGATGTCAGTTTTTGGTAATCCAAAATTGGTCAGCTATACTGTTTCTTTGGGGTAACAGAAGTTTTCAAGATTTTGAAAGCTATCATTGGTGATGTCTTTCTTAAGGGTTTAGCAAACAATACACTTTTAAAAATAACACTTCCACTTATACTCAAATTAACAAAGTGACAGCATAGTATCATGAATGGAGAATCAGATTTAAATTCAGGAATTCCTAGACTCAAGTCCTGTCTCTGACAAACATTGACACACAATTGCTTTAAACAATTCACTAAGATAGTTGCAGAGAAGATGCCATCTGGAATTGGTAGAGGGAATTTCCTCTTTGGAAGTTCCCTAAATCAATGAAATCATAGGTCTAGTCTCTATCCCTATAGATATTTATTAGACAGAGAGAACCTTTGAAGTCTGTGACACATAAGTATGAGTCACAAACTTATCCACTATTTATTCTTACATGTGATCAGAGAACTGAAAAGGAACTACGTTTGGAATTGGGATTGACAATTTTTTGAAGAAGAGTATTTAGAAGTAAAACTTGAAAGACTATACAAAGCCATGGTATTGGAAGACCTCTAGCTTAAACAGACAGGAGAAAAATCACTCACACTAGCATCACGTATATACTGCAAAGAGTAAACAACAGCAAGCTTGCAGAGGGCCAGGAATACTGGAACTTGAGCATCTGGGCTTGCTTCAGCAGCCATGTCATAAAAGCGCTTGGCAAGGTGAATATCCTACAATGTAGCACACAATATATTTAATACTAATTTTAGGAGACAAAGATAAATCAAAGCTGTTTAACTTGCAGTTACTGCATAGCCAAAATAGATGCTTCTATTAAAAACTTAAAAGAATTTATTAAATTTCCATTTGTTTGACACATTTACTTATGTGCTTTGTTTAATAAACATACACAAATATTCTCACAATCTTAACATCTTAACTAACCTAAAAATTCTTTTTTTAAATTTTTTTTTTTTTATTCATTTTTCCAAATTATCCCCTCCCTCCTTCCACTCCCTCCCCCTGATGGCAGGTAATCCCATACATTTTATATGTGTTACAATATAACCTAGATACAATATATGTGTGTAAATACCATTTTATTGTTGCACATTAATTATTAGCTTCCGAAGGTATAAGTAACCTGGGTAGATAAGACAGTAGTGCTAACAATTTACATTCGCTTCCCAGTGTTCCTTCTCTGGGTATAGTTATTTCTGTCCATCATTGATCAACTGGAAGTGAGTTTAACCTAAAAATTCTTAATCAAACCATTTAATGTTTCATTTCTATTAATCTTTCTATTGAAAGTTAGGATAAACTTTTGATTTTTTTTTCAAAACACACATATACACAGACACAAATGTACATATTTCCTTCAGATTAAATATAAAAATATAAATACCCTGTATATATTAATACTTACTCTAGATATCTGATTAATTACTTAACTATTTGCACACGATCCTGATAAAACCTTTTAGATACTTTTTGAATAAAAATCAAAGGATCATAGGATCACAGATTTAGAATTGGATAGATCATCTAGCTAAACTGAGGCCCAGAGAGGCAAAATGCCTTGCCACAAGTGAACCAAGTAACATGGATTTGAACCACAGTGAAGTAATGGAGATAACAACTGATTTAAAGTGAGGAAGATCTGGGTTCATATTCAGCCTCAAATACCTATTAGTGAGGTGATCTTGGGCAAGTCTCTTAACTTCTCTGTTACTCAGTTTCACTGGATTTTAGGTCCCTTCCAGTTCTAAACTGATAATCCTATGAATTCAGATCCTATGCTTCTACATCCTG
This sequence comes from Sminthopsis crassicaudata, assembly GCF_048593235.1. NCBI lineage: Eukaryota > Metazoa > Chordata > Mammalia > Dasyuromorphia > Dasyuridae > Sminthopsis > Sminthopsis crassicaudata. Next base: position 305,623,452 of record NC_133618.1, on the reverse strand, counting down.
CCCTCTTTCCATTAAAGTATTATACTATAGCATTACATCTACCATATTTCTTTCCATTGCTTTTTAAGTCAAAATCAGTGAAGCACTGATTTCCATTAAATATTTAAATACATATGTAAATGTACACGTACATTTGTATTATAATGTCTGACTCTTCGTGACCCTGTAGACCACAGTACACCAATACTGTTCATGGGGTTTTCTTGGCAAAGATACATACTGGAGAGATTTGCCATTTCTTCCTCCAGCGGATTAAGGCAGAGAAAGTTAAGAGCCTTACCCAGAATCACACAGCTAGTACTATTTGAAGTCACATTTGAACTCAGATCTCCCTGTTTCCTGGACCAGCATCCTATCTATTGAGCCTCTACCTAGTTGTTTGTCTCTCTTTTTCCCCCAATATCTAGCCATGAAAATATTTTTTAAAAAACAGAGGGACTCTAGCATATAGGGAAGATATTTGCTATTAGTTTAATTTTCATCAAGTTATCAGAATCAGGAAAATTCTTACTTGTTATCTTGAAGTATGTAGGTTTTAAGAAGTAAGGATCTTGGGTAAAAAGGCTGGTAAAAATGTGCATGAAACAGTGTTTGGAAGATAATATTATAGATAAAAATAAATTCAAGATATCACCAAAAGTTACTGATACATTTAACAGACAAAAATTGGGCTTTTATTTGTGCTCACCTGTTTAATGCCAAGCCCTTTTTCATGCATGTACCCCAGGTTAAACATAGCTTGTGCACTGTGTTGCTGTTCAGATGCTAGTCGGTAATGAATAAATGCTGTCTCATAATCAACATCAGTACCAAAGCCATAGAAATGGTAATCTCCAAGCTTAATTCTAGCAACAGTATAGCCTAAGAGAAAACCATACAAAAACATTCATGTAAAACTTTCAATTAAAAAGGTTTATACTAGTTATTTCTCCCTGTTAATATTAAGCATATTTCCCTTAAAATTGATTATAACTTTAATCCACTCCAATGTAAACTCTTTAAAGGTAGAAACTGTCTTATTTCCTTTTTCTATACTCAGCACCTAACATATAGTTGGTAAACATTAATAAATGTTTACAGACTTAATTTTCTATTTTCATCATGCTAATTTTATAAGCAAATGTTGTAGGATTGGGAGTGCATGAAGCATGTCTGATTGGGCTATGTCTGAAGTACTGAGACAAGTGGGATGGTTACCAATCAGACAGCAAGGTCTCAAGCATAAAAGTTCTAGAGATGAAAAGATTTTAAGGTGGGGTAGGAAGAGAGTGGGAATTAGATTGGAAAAAAATAGTATAAGGCTTCGTGGAAGAAGTGGCATTTGAGCTGGACTTCAAAAGATCAATCCATTAATAAGCATTTATTAAGGGCCTACAATGTGCCAGATATGGTGTGAGCCACTGGGAATGCCCTCTTCTCTCAAAGAATTTGGCAGATAAAGACTATATATTGTAGCTGTGGGGACCAGGAACTGCATTAATGAAGAAAGTGTGGGACTCTGTGAAGCAGAAGTGAGAAGTGAGTGCATTAGGAATGACTGATGGACAACTATGGAGACAGGAAGAGTGTCATGTAAAAGGAACATCGAGAAGGACAATTTGACAAGACTGTGAAGTTTAGGAGTCAGCCTGTCAAAAGACCAATTAGTAGGCCACTGCAATAATGGTGAAAGGTGAATAGGGCTGTATTAAGGCGATATGTTAGAGAGGTATAGAAGTGGCAAAATTTAGCCATTAAATGGATGTGTGCAGTGAGAGAGAGTGAGGAGTCAAGAAGAAGTCTGTGCAAACGTTTTAAATATAGAAGAGTGGGAAAATGATGATGCTTTTTCTAGAAAGAGGAACATTTGGAAAGAAAAGTGTTAAGTTCTGTTTTAAATATTTTGAATTTGAGATGTTTGAAATTTTAGTTTAAATGTTTGAATGTCTAGTTTGAAATGTCCAATAGATGACTACTGACATGGAAGTGAAACTCAGGAGAGATGGATATAAGTTCAACAACAGTGCAATATCATTCCTACTTTAGGTTCAAGATGAAAAATGGTATGACTTAAAACTTTATATGGGATACAGCAAATACAGCAGGTTATTCTGATGAAATTCTCTACAGAAATGACAACTTACCTTGGGAGGCTGCTCTATTCCAATGCAGCAAAGCTCTGGGATAGGTTTCATTCTCGCCTACAATACTGGCTTCTTCTAGAGGAAATAAAGTGAGATAGCAGTATGACAACTACATACCATATGGCATGGTATTTAACTGACGACGCTGGATTGAGATATTTTCAGCAGCAATTTCTTTTAAAATGTTTCTGCTACACTGTACTAAGACATTTCACTGCAGAGTACTAATATTGAACTGCACTATCCCCATACTAATATAACATCTTGCATAAAGATAGAACTTAATGAATGTATGTTGAATTGACATGAATGCTAGGTTCAGGAATAGCTACTTAAGCAGAGTCACTATATATAAAGTCTAGGTTTTTGTGTGTGTGTGTGTGTGTATGATTTCTGTATGAGCTTCTGTTTTATTTTAATAAATTTATGTAGTGTTAAAGACATCCAAAAGATTTTCTACCAATATTTATATTACTTGAGCAATTAAAGTGCTTAATTACTTTATGTCTAATTTCAAGTCTGTCTGATTTGTCAAGCACAATTACAAGAAATCATTACATCTTTAAAAAAGACTCTGGTCAAAGTGACATCATAATCAAAATTCCATTTTTAGATTGACTATTTAATCTAATTCAATGAGCATCTACTAAGCATCTACAATGTAGTAGAGATTGAGGGAATAAAGAAAAAAAAAAAAAAAGGAAACAAAAAGGCTCTTGACCTTAAGGAACTTATTCTGCTAGGAGAAAGAATTTAAAATATAGGCTTCTAAGTCTTAATTATAAGCTTAGCAACATCATCCTTCTGTGCATGATATCACTTGGTTACAGATATTCTAAATTTAACTAGTATGGTCAAAGTAATGCTTTGACCACTGAGATAACTCCCAATAATGTTTCAGGGAAAAAAATCTTCAGTGTGATGAAAATGATCAGAAATATATTTAGTCAGTTAAAAAGTACATGTGGAATTAGGATGCAAGACAGATCAGCATTTCAAACCTTCTCCAGATCCAGTGATGAAAGGATTCTGCTTCTTATCAAAACATTTTAACTTGTATGTCTGGTAAGTACATGGCTTGTACAATTACTATGGTTATTAAATTTGCTGGAGTCAATAAAATCACAATTTGTATAAATTTTATCTCCTATATGTAATGCCATAATGATGCTCTGGATTCATTCAGGAGTTTCTCATCTTTAAAAGAAGAGCTACTTTTTTGATTTCCCCAAAGATCTGAGCTTTCCCAGGACAAAGATATGGACCTATGATAAAAAGTTCAGTGACTATGGGGGTTAGAAGGAGGACTATGGGAGTAATGAAGGCTAAAGAGTGTCAAGAACAACTGGCCTGGAAAAACAATGAAGATTTCCTCAAAGAAAAAGTTCTTTCTGACTTCTAACTTTTTAACTATGTGTGAACTGCTATGTTCTAAACTCTTACTTTGATCCAGAATGAAAGCTGCATTGCTTTGGGCCACTTCATAGCCTTGTTCTGCCAATAGGAGATACTGGACCACGGCAGCATTGGAGTCACCATCTTTATAACTGTTGTAGGCAGACATGAGCCTCTCAGACCAACGGCCTCTTTCACAAACATTTTTAAATAACTGATGAAAGGGAAAATAAACAAATGGAAGGGGAGATAGCTTCTTTAGAAAAAAGTCTAGCAGTATTTTCTGGCACAATACAATATACATTTAAAGAAACTATTGAAATTAAACCTGAGGATATTCTTTGGATATTTTGTCAAATTCATTTAGTGTACACAAAGTTTCATATATAACATTTGATAGATGGGCAAATTACTTAAGCTTGTAATGGGCTAAGAAACCCTAAGTTATAGAGAAGATGCTGACTTACACTGGTTTCCTTACCTAGAAATTCTTGATATCAATGAAACCACAGGTATTATATCTCTCTTTATCAATTTACTTTGTAATTCCAGGCATTCTGGAAAACACTTTTAAATTACTTTGAAACCTGAATCTAAACATATACTACTTGCTTTGATGCCCAGTTTTATGTGTTATCTTTCCTTCAGGAAAGAATGTCATGAAATATTCTATAATTATGTAACTCTATTATAGAAAGTCTTCCTATAAAAATGCCAATAAAGCCTTTAAAAAAATCTATTGATTTGCTCAGAATTTATCAATTTCAGATACATCGCTATTATATCATAAAGGAAGTCATCTACATGAGCTAAAGATTAAGATGCCAACAAAGAGAGGTATATAACATATATGGATTGGAAATCAGGAGGAATTTATGTCAAGTTCTATTTGGATACACCACTGTATATGCAATGCTGAGGAAATCACTTTATTTCTCAATACTGTAGGCAACTCTTTTAGACTCTAAGTAGCAGAATAGGTACTGACCTACACTGGCAGAGGGAACTTTAGCAATTGGAGTTCCCTATAGTAATGAAATCACAGTTCTGATCCTAAAGAAAATTGGGAGAAGTGAGGACACATGAATTGAACTCATATAAAGACAGATTCTAGTCATGTAGAAATTTGAAGAATTTTCAACAATCAGAGTTGTCTAAATAATGAAAAAGTACTTTTCTGGAGCAGTAAGTTCCTTGTTATTACAAGTAACCAAAAAGTTGAAAAACTATTTGTCAGAAATGAGTGGAAGAAGTCTATTTGTCAGATAGAAGAAAGGACTAAGAGATCTTTAAGGTTCCTTATAAGGTTAAAAAAGAAAGTATGTATAATTCATAGCACTGTGCTTATAGTCCCTTCTTTGTACTAGTCTCATTCTTTTCTATATTATAATTATGTGTGTATATCTTTTCCCTCAAGGAATTATAAGCAGGATGCTTTTTTTAGCTTTATATCCTCAGTACCTAGCCCAATGTTTGGCACATTGTTGCTGATAAGAAATGGTTAGCATTTTTGGCAAATGTGTCACTCATATCTTAGCACAGGCATTTTAAAGTTACTAAGCCTTTAGAGATCCACATGCTTATCAAAGTTATATATGTTCATCCATGGTCCATCTGCACTCTAGTTATCACACCTGCAAAAAGAGGAGGTAAATTCCCTGCTTTACAAATCATCTTTACATATATAAAATGGTAGGAAAGAAAACTTACCTCTACTGCAGTATGGCATGATCTCATAACTCCAGTGCCTGTGGCATGCATCTGGGCCAGATTATAAAAAGCCAAGATATGCCCTCCTTGAGATGCTAAATTGAAATATTTCAAAGCTTGTTTATAATCTCTCTTGACTCCAATACCATCTGCAAGAAAATGGCATCCAATGTCATCAATATTGGACTAAAATTAGATCTATTTTAAGAGTGCAGAGAGCTTATATGAATTATTAATATAGGATAAAAATCTTATTGGAGAAGAGTACTTGTTTAGGTAAGAAGTCAGATTAACACTCATAGCTTATAAAGGCAAACACACATTCCAAAGATTGCATTATGTTACAGTAAATCACTAGAACTGATTTGATAGTATAATTCCTAGTGCATAATCATAGTGCCATCTAGTGGAAAAACCAACAAATTTATTACTATAGTATTACACTACTTACTGTAATACATAGAGCCCAGCTGAAGTTGTCCATCTACCCATCCTTGTTCAGCAGCTTTCTGAAAGTACTTCAATGCCAGATCATAATTCTGTAGAAAGATGAATTAAGTAATTTGACATTTTAAAGGCATAACAAATAATCAGGTCAGTTATTCATGAAGAAAGGAAAAAACAACAATAGCTATCTCACGTTCTATGAAAACAATAAGGACTATATATTTGTTACTTTTAATAAAAGGCAGAAAGATTAACATTATATCTTTTTTTCCCCTGTATTAGATAAGTATTAAAAAAATACCTACCCTTCAAGGGCTAAAAAGTTTTAGCCTAAAATCATATCTCTACATTAATGGAAACTTAAGTTTTAGATACTGTTCACAACAATTGTGTGAGATAAAAAAAGTTTTGCTAAATTTTACGGATGAAAAACAGAGCCACTGAGAGATTACATGATTTTTCCAGGATCACATTGATCAAAAAGAGGAATAAAATCCAGAAATCTTACTGCTAAACCCAAGCCCAGTTCTCTGTCCTCTACACTACTTTGTTTCTCTCTACATTAGATCTTTGAATAGAGGCATATAGATAGGCTACTGGGACTTATTTTAAGAAATACTTTAAACTTTTTTTTTTTTTTTTTATACACAATACTGGAACATATGGGTAACTCTGCTCTTTTATTTGTCCAATAAGTAAAAAAGGGACTAGTCCTTCCTACTATTTTCCCAAACCATGAAGCTGATAAAATGTTATAGAGAGTTACTGGAAGAATTAACTGTACATAAACACAATGCAACATTCAAATGAATACTACTAAATATTAATTTTGGTTTTCAGAAATAGTCAAGAAGGAATAAGAAATTATCTTAAGCTATTTTTTCAGTTTTAGTTTATGGAATATTTGAAAGATAATATGAAAAACCTAGATCTAGAGGCTTAAAATTCAAACAAAAATTAAGAATTTTTGCCATGGGTTTTCAGACTTCAAAAAATACTTCTAGTATTTTTATTAGTAGTACCACAAAAACCCATTTTAAAATCAAACTTAATAGGATATCTCATTTTTTTTTTTTGTTAGAGAACTGAATTTAAAATGTATAAAACTGCTAATTTTCATGGATTTTTGAAATGAAATGAAATTTTTGAGATGTGGTTAGTTTTATGAAAATCAGTGTTTTTAGTTTAGTAAGAGAAGCTAGAAGACATTCTGCAAATACCTTCCCATATTCTACTTTCTGTCAACTAGTAGCAAGAAGCAACATGTTATTGAACTGGAAAAAACAAGGTTTTGTTTTTTTTTTTAATTCTCTTGTGAAAGAGCTTGATACAGAATGAGCAAAATAAATGAGAATATATAAAGCTGAGCTACTTGAAGGTATAAAAAGTTGAGTCAATGTGGCTTAGTAACTAAGTAGTGAAGTTTAGAATTTTCAAAAGAAAAAGATAAAGTGGTAACAGAGAATTGATATAGCAAGTTACCCATGCTGTAGAAAGCAAGGTTTCCCATGGAAAAGCAAAGTCTTTCAGGGTACCAAAATCTCATATACTCACAAAGCAATGTAGGAAGATTCAAAGAAGGAAAGAATTAACAATTGAGGAAGATTAGGGAAAGCTTCATGGAGGAAGTGGTTTCTGAGCTATGTACTGAAAGGAGAACAAGATTAAGGCAGAGATAAAGAAATGACTTTATACAAACTGAAGTAGGAGATAGCATTTGGGGAATAGTAGTAGGTCATGTTAGCTGGAATGTGTGAAGTAATGAAACAAGTCTTAAAATGGAGCCACTTTGTTTAGGGTCTTAAAAGCTAATTTAAATTGATAGTATTTCATCTTAGACACAAGGGGAACCACTGAAAGTTTTTGTGCCAGATATGTGCCTAAGGAAGATTGTTTTCACAGCTATATGAAATATCAATGAGAAGGTATAGACTGAAAAAAAAAAAGAGATCAATTAAAGAGTTATTACAATATTCTGGTGAAGGTAATGAGGGGCCAAGTCAAGGAGGTAGTTGTCAGTACAGAGAAAAGAATGGATACAAGAGATGTGGAGAAGTAATAAAGCTTAACAACTGAAAGGATATGTGGAGTGAAGGAGGAGGAAAAGTCTAAGATGACTCTAAAGTTAGGAATATTCATATTATAACTATGCCAATTTCTTCAACATTTTGTAGATCTAACTACCAGTTATTAAAGATGAAGAATTCAGTTTTGGATATTCTAAGTTTAAGGTTCAGGCAGGACATCTAGGTGAAAAGGGCTAGCAGAAAGTTATGAATTGAAATTCAGGACTGAGATTAAAACTGGATGTGCATTTGGAATTCATATGAATAGGATCAGGTGAAATCACCAAGAGAGATGAGAGCATGTTGAAAAAGGTAGAAGAATCAGCAAAGAACAGTATCACAAAGACCAAGAAAAGAGAGATGATCAAGAAGAATAGGGGTTTTGATGTGGAAAGCTACAGAACATCAATGAGGAAAAGAACTAAAAAAAAAAAAGGTTATTAAATTTAGCAAGTATAGGCTTAAAGTTTTAAGTGAATATAGGATAATGAAGAATGCAAAGAGTTAAGAAATGAATGGCAAATATAGATATAAATCTTTCCTGGATTTTGACACTGAAAAAGCTTGAGAGAACAGTAGGGTGAAATTTAAGTTTTTTTTTTTTTTTTTTTAAAGATAGAAGAGACTTGGGAATATTTGAAGGTAACAAGGAATAAGTCAGTATACATGAGAAACTATTGGAAATGAGGGAGAGAGGAAATGATCAGAGGGTCAGCTTCAAGGAAGATGGAAAGGAAAATTTTAAAAATCACTGAGGCTAACCTTTTATTTTTACAGATAAAGAATGAAGGTCTGGAGAGGTTAAATGACTTGACCATGGTAACACAAATAAGAAAGTGATAGAATTGGAAGAAATTCTGGGTCAAAAATCACAATAAGAGAAATGTGACTTCCTGTCAAGGTGGCTGCATAAGTGCAGGTAAATAGTTGAACTCATACTGTCTTTCTCTAGGGGAAAAAAAAAAAATCTAAAAAAAAAAAAGAGAAAATTAACCACACCGAATAATGACGGAGGCCAATAAAAAACTATAAGTTATTCCTTCCCCCAAACTGACAAAAGTCACCCAGAAACTCATAGGCAAAAAGAAAGAGGACTGCCAACAAATATTCTACGAAGACTTTACTAGATTGCCAAAATGTTGCATGATACATAATAAAGGTTGCGAACTCCTGTTCTTGAATTAAGATTCAAGATTCAAGCATCTTAATATTTTTAAAGAATATGTTTTTACTAATAAAACAGGATTGGGGAAAGGATATGAATTTTTTTTTCCTGAGGGTGTTCAAGGGGAAAAGAAAAGAGGATAAAAAGGGAAATTAATAGATAAAGGAAGAGGAACTTGTTATTTCTCATAATTGGGGCATGTGAAAAGAGTACACAACTGTGGGGGTAGGAGTGAGGTAAATAAGATGACTCTTATTCTCATTTGAACACAAGCATGTGTTGAACACACAGAGAAATATATCAAACCTGGCAGGGAAACAAGTAAAGACAGAAAAGGAGGTGATTAAGAAGGAGAATAGCAGAAAGTCAATAGGTACTAGCAAAACAGAGAGTTAGTATAGGCAAATGAGATGGCACCCTCTCATGAGGACAAGAAATTCGGCAGAGAAACTTGTAAAATGTGAAACTTTGTATCTAAATACAGCAAAAGCAGAGGGATCTCCAAGAAATCCCCAAGGGATAAACAGAAGCCCACAGTGTGTGCTGGAAACAACTGAGAGTGATAGGAACTAAAGTAATTGTTGCAATGTTCACAGGAAGTCACTGAGGTTTTTTGCATTCTTTCTTGAAGATCCAATATTCTGAAAATCAAAGACCTAGAAGGGTCTAAATCTGAGAGGTAGAGGTAAGCACCAAAACTCAGCTTACCCAGATCAAAGAACCACCTCATCCAAAAGTGAAGTAAGGAGTACAAACTGGCACTATAATGAGTTGTAATTCAAGAACTAAGGCTGGAAGGAAGACGATATCAACAACTACCACAAATAATTGTGAATCCAGAAATACTTTAAATCAGAAGGAGACAGTAATCCCATAACAACTTTAAGTAGTGATTCAAAGAAAAAAAACAAAACAAAAAAGGACTACATGAATATCTTACAAAATGAAGCAAGAGGAAAAAAAATCAAACAAGAGCTCTGAAGTAAAGAGACAGAAGGTAATAAAATAGCTTTCAACAAAATATTGTAAACTTGACCTAAGAAATGAACTCTGTGAAAATCAGAATGGATTAAATAGACACCACCAACTGATTCCATCAGATGTAACATAATCAAACAACAGAAAACAAAAAATAAAATGTAAGGTATTTTGTATGAAAAATAATTAATTTGGAAAAAAAGATCAGAGAGAATTTTAAAAATCACTGTAGTTCCTGAAAACAAAGATTAAAAAAGCCTTTTAATTCAAGGAATCAAAACCAAATTAAAACAAACAACACACACCTACTACAGCAAAACTGCCCAGTTGATTAGAACCAGAAGGCAACGTGCAGATAAAAAGAATTCACTGTTGAACCCTTGAAAGCCAGTCCAAAAATGTCATCTGCATTCAGAGAGAGAACTATCAAGACTGAATGAGGATTGCAGTATACTACTTTGACTTTTTTTTTTTTTTTGGTTTGCTTTTTCTTTCTCTTGGTTTTTTTCCTTTTGTTTTGATTTTTCTATCACAATATGACAAATATGGAAATATGTTTAAAATGACTGTACATGTATAACCTATGCCAGAATCTTGGAGAGGGGAAAAGTAATTTTCTATTATGATTTAAGAGTATTCTGAAGAAGAGTTCACTAGACTATCAAAAGGATTCATGATACCAAAGAGATTAAGAATCCTTGAACAATAATGAAAAATCAAGGCCTTAATATCTTCAAAGAAAGAAGAGGATTGGAGCAGAGGAATGAAAGAATTGATTCTTTTTTGAGGGTGTGCAAGGGGAAAAGAAGAGAGGTAAAGGGAATACCTTAATGCAGAAAGGAGGAAAAAGGGGTAGAACTTGCTATTTCTCATAACTGGAGTATGTTAAGAGAATATACAAAAGTGGGGAAAGGACAAGGTACTAAGATGAATCTCACTCTTATCTAAGATGAGAGTTGAAAATACACAAACACACCCACCCACCCACCCACCCACACAGTTCAGGACAGAAACATAGAAAACAGCAAAGAAATAAGTAGAGCTACATGTTTGGACATTGCCACTGTGGATTTTATTTTTTTAACTGTTTCTTTCTGTTTCTAAATGAATGGATACCCCTAAAAAGAAGAGAACCATTTAAAAATGAATAGAAGAGAACAGAAGGAAATTCAGAAGGAAGCAAAAAGGACAGTTTTGAAAGTAACATATGGAATTTATTATATAATTTTAAAAATTAATTTTTTAAATTAGAGATTTAGTTTCATATAAAATCCTCTATTGGGGGGGGGTGATCTGTTGCGTACATGGAAATGCTTTTTTTTGGGCTTTAAGTTCTGGAAAAACATAAAAAAAGAGAAATGGAAATTAAAAGAACCCTAATGTTTTACCTCACATAATATAAATTAGCAAAAGATAATATAAGGCAGGGCTTTGATGTCAGGTACTCTCATGTAATGTCTGTGGATCTGTAAAGTGTTCCAATTGTTCAGGATTACAATTTGAGTTACGCAAGGAAAATAGCTAAATTGTCTACAATCTCTGACCCAGCAATTCTATTTCTGTGGACATACCATAAGGGAGTTAAAGACAGATTCAAGGACTCATTATATACAAAATTATTCATAGCAGCACTCTTTATAATAGCAAAAAACTGAAGACAAAGTGGTTACTAAGAGTTTGGGGAATGACTGAAAAAATTAGGGTATGTGAAATATATTATGCAGTAGGAAAAGACAAATATTAGGTATTTAGGGAACCATGGGAAGATTTACATAAACTAATGTAGAATGAAATAAGCAGAGCCAAACAACTAAAAAAAAGTAATGAAAGATCAATAAAAGGAAGTCAAACTCCCTCATAGTAGAAGAGTGCTAGGGCAGAATATTATATATAAATATACATTCAGATATGGTTGCTATATTGAATGCTTTAAATTATTTTATTTAAATTCATTTCTTTTTATTAGGTTAATGTTATTTGTAAAGATGAGTTTCAATTTGGGATATACGTATATGAAATGACTATGATATTAAAACAAAAACAACAAAATTTTAAAGAAAGTTTAAAAGGAAATAAATTCACAATCATTTTTAATTTTTTCTTTTTGAGAATCTTAGTCCAATAATGACATTTTCTTTCTTTCTTTTTTGACCTAGAATTGTGAAATAGTACTGCTGAAATGAGCCAACAATTTACTTTTGACCTTTTCAATTAACTTGGTTGGCCTGCTTTAGGATAACTGACCAGGCCTCCATTAACATGCCCTTTGGTTTGTCTGTACAGTATTTTAGAAAGGGCCTTACTATTTGGGGCCTTGAATACAGCGATTCTGGAGAGCCTCTTACCAGGGATGACTTGACACTAAGGAAAGAAAAAGACAATAAAGAAGAGGGGGAATATTGAAGTTATGAAGGAAGAGATGAAGACTTTCAATCTGTGTTCACAAAATTAATAATGAAGCTATTGATAGGGAATGCCACACTCCCATTTTACTTCTTTTTCATTTGAGCTGTCTATTGAAGTTATTCTTTTCAATACTATGTTCTAATACCCTCATTCACAAGCTTCTTTCATGACTGGGTGATTATATAAAACTAATATCTGCAGCCAGACACTATTCCCTCTAATATATCTTGCACTTATTATTTTAATACTACTCTTATTATGTCATTCTCCTGACTAAAAACTTTCAATGGCTCCTCACTGCCTACCAAATTAAGTAAAAAATCCATTGCATGGTTCTATCATGTTTTGCCACTGTGGATAAAAATGACTACTTGCCTTCTGTAACCTCACTATTGTTACACTCATAAGAAAGCCCAAATCTAGTTTCCCTTTCATGCCTCAAACTGGTATTACTTTTTGTCTCCTAAATTACAAAAGTTAAAAGAGCAAAGCCAGAACACCTAGTTCAATCTCTTAATTTTAGTGATGAGGAAATTGAAGTCTTTGGAGGTGATATCCTAGTTAAAAGCCCCACTTCTATTAATTACAACTCAATATTTTCTACCTTAAAATCTAGTGCTCCTTCCACTACACCACACTGTCCAGGATTAATTTAGGGAACATAGCAACTATTCATGGGCTAAGAAAGCCTATTCTATTTCTTTAAATTCATAGTGAGAAACAAATCTTCCTAATTTGTGAGTTATCACTATCTCTCCATTCCATCTATTTTCAGGCCATGATAACATTCTCACCTTTACCATGGCCATACAGAAGTTGCTTATTAATTAAGATGTTTCTTTTTGGATATCTTGTTCACTTTTTGAATTTAGGCTCTTTTTAGATCATTGCTGGAGCGTATGTGGGAAAAGGAGATCTCTCCACTCTTATAAAATATCATTAATTATATCTATTCCAGTCTTCTGCATTCTATAGTCATGGAGCAGTTTTAAAAATTGAAATGGAAGTGTTTCCTAATTTGTATATTCTAAAACATTTAGCATAGTGCTTTCATACACAGTAAGTGTCTGAAAGATTTGTTTGATATAACTACTCAGGGAACAACAAACAGAGAAGTTTGACTGGAACATAGTTCCCTGAGAGATATATGTTGGAAAAAAAATAGGATCTAGATTTTGGAGGGTTATAAATCATCCCAGACTAAGGAGTTAGTCTCTATATAAGGGAAAAGGGAGCCAGTGAAATTCTTGAGGCAGGATGTACTATATCAATTTGATTACTATTAAAACAAGAGGGGGAAAACAACTAAACAATTAATCCCTGAGTGATAATAAAAGGCTCAGCTCTGACTGATAATAATAAATACTTCCTTTCCTCAGGAAAACTAAGCAAGATCTAAGGAATAACTAATCAACTTTATAAGTTGATTTTTAAATTGACAGAAATGTTAGAATGATTACTTACCACTGGAACTCCCCTCCCATACAAATAAGCCATTCCAAGTCCACTCTGTCCAACTGGGTTGCCCTGAAAGACATCAAGATAAAGGATAGTTAAAAAATACAAAATAAAATCCATTTCAAACAGAATGCAAACCATAAATTAGATGTTAAGGGACCAAAAATGAGATGATATATGTATACAGATATATTTAATTAGAATAATTAATTAAATGAATTAAAAAATTAGACTACAAAATATATTTTCTTTGCAAGGATTAACACAATGTTTTTAATGTCTTTTTTTATTAAAGCTTTTTATTTACAATACATATGCATGGGTAATTTTCCAACATTGACCTTTGCAAAACTTTGTTCCAAATTTTTCCCTCTTTCTCCTAACCCCTCCCCTTGATGGCATGTAGGTCCAATACATGTTAAAAATATATATTAAATCCAATATATGTACATATATTTATAGTTATCTTGCTGCATAAGAAAAATTTAATCTAGAAAGAAAAAAAACCTGAGAAGGAAAACAAAATGCAAGCAAACATCAACAGAAAGCGTGACAATGCTATATTATAGTCCACCCTCAGTTTCCACAAACTCTCTCTGGGTGTTTATAGCTGTCTTCATCACTTCATCCAACAATTAGAACTCGTATGAATCATCTCATTGATTGTTGAAGAGAGTCATAAAGAACTAATATAATATTGAAAAGGAAACTTACAACAACTTTTCTGTAAAGAAACAGAATGGTAATTGTTTTTAGTTACTTTTTTTGTTCCATGTTCCCTCTATGACTAAACTGAAATTGTTACTGTTCTTTGGGTCTATTATATCCTATATAAATCCTGTAATTCTCAATTTTTTTCTGTTTGAGAGGATGCGAATGCTTTTTCCCTAGCACCCTTGAGTCATGGGTAAATTAGTAACAAGGTTTCAGTGATCTTTACAAGAGTAATGTTACTAACAGAAGTCAGGGGATAAACTAGAAAAAAAATAAGAAGAAAAGTTTATCATTATTTTGTGCCCCAAAGGACAATAAACAGCTATCAATCAACCAAAAAGCATTTATTAAATATTTGCTAGGTGCCAGGCACTCTGCTTAATGCTAGGAATATTAAGACAAAAATGAAACTATTCTTAAAGATTAAGTGATGTGTCTTTCTGTGTATATATATGTACATACATACATATATTTGGATATGACATACATATATAATATCCAGCACAAATGTGTATATATAAATGAATGCAAAATAAATATAAATTAATTGAGTTTGGAATAGAGTAAGGTAATAACAGTTGGATGGACTTCATGCAGAAGACTATACTTAAATTTAGGGATTATAATCAATCATTCAACAAATATTTATTAAACACATACTATATGATATAGTGTCTGTTAGATACTATAATTACAAATACAAAGAATAAAGTAATTCCTTTTCACAAGGAATCTATGTTATAGCAGGAAAAATAACATGTACATCTATACTACATACTAAATATAAGAAGAGGAAAAAGTACTAGTAATTAGGAAAGGATCAGGAAAGACTGAGTTCATAACATTTTTGGTGTCATGGAGCTCTTTGACAATCTGATGAAACCTATGGATTCTTTTCTCAGGACAATGTTTTTTGATGCATAAAATAAGATATAAAGGGTTACAAAGGAAGTCAACAGCAAATAAAAAGAATTTTTTTTTCATGAAGCTCCTTAAGTTTATCTATAGATCTTCCTATGAAGAGCTTTAAAGGTTAAATGCTGGTATTAAAGGTTATAAGATGTCAAAGTGATAGGAACTACATTCTAGATATAGAAATGAGTTTTGTGTTTGAGTAGGATGGCCAGTTTGGCAAGATCAAAGAATGCATGACAAGGGCTAACAAGACTAGAAAGGTAGGTTGGGAACAGATTATGAAGAGATTTAAATCCCAAACAAATGAGTTTATATTTATTCTCGAGGATAACAGGAAACCTGTAAAGTTTATTGACTGTGGAGGATATGTGACTTTTTATGTTGTTTTTTTTTTTTTGTTTTTTTTTTTAATTCTAGTAAAAAGAATGCTTAAGGTCAATTCCAATAGACTTGAGATGGAAAATACCATCCACATCCAGAGAGAGAACTTTGGAGACTTAATATGGATTGAAGTACAGTATTTTCATCTGTTTGTTTTGTTTCTTTCCTATTTTTTTTTCCCCTTTTGGTCCGAGTTTTCTTGCACAACATGACAAATATGGGAATAAAAAGATACACGTATTTAATCTATATCAGACTGCTTACTGTCTTGGGGAAAGGGAAAGTAAGGGATGGAGGGAAAAATTTTTGAGACACAGAAGTTTTACAAAAATGAATGAGAAAAATTATCTTTACATGGATTTGGAAAAGTAAACTACTACTGGGAAAAAAAGTCTAAGATAATATTAAAGTCAACATAATTTATAAATTTCAAACTCATGGGTTAAATATTTCAGTATTACATTAAATCTTACAAATAGAGTATATGATTATAACAAAGTCTCTTAAGGAAATAAAAAGAGGAACTCATTATACAAGTTCATGGTGTTAACCTGTTTTCTCAAAATATTTTCTTTTTAATTTTTTTTGGGGGAATGATTTTCCTTTGCCAATTCAAATAATTCACATAAAAGAAACTGGAAATAAATCCATGTAGTTAATAAATTTTGTTCACATACTTGGTGCTGGTTGTCTTACCATATCAGCAGCTTTCTTGAAGTAATGTAGAGCTGTCTCATTACTCTGTGGTACAATATCGCTTCCCTCTGAATACATCTAGGAAAGAAACACCAGTTCCAGATAAGAATAGTACATTCTACCAAAACACCTCTATATTTTCTTCTCATTTCTAATTCAATATTTCCATTTTCCTTATAAGAATTTTTTTTAAAAAGTTCCATATCAAAGATTTTCTCCATGTAAAGCAGAATTAAATGAATAAATTTTTTAAAAGTCAGAATATCCTAAAATTCAAATATATTTTATCTCCTTTAAATGAACCAGTCTAACAAAGTATATATAATTTTGTTCCTAGAAGTGTCCCAGACTAAGTCATTTTTCATCCATAAAACACAAGAAATCTTTTTCTTCTGATAACTTTAATCAACAGCAACTTAAATGTATATGTTAATTCAAAAAATCCTAAATGTTAGATTGTTAGGAGTGTCTATATAACATAAGCAATAAAGAAAAAGAATAGCTAGAATATCCAAATATTATTTTTATTTGGGTCAAGTGATACTATATAAACTAAGGAAAATGAAATTAATCTTTCAGAATAAAGAAATAACTAACAACCTAACAATGGAAAGATTCAAAGGGATAACAAAAAAATTTTCATTTATCTTACAAGACAGCAAAGAAATTTTACTGTAATAGTTGGAAATATACTTTATAATCACGAAGACCAAATTGCTTCTGGTCATCTTGTACATATTTTATTTTCCTAACTAAACCAAACAGGCTTTGAAATATCTCATGTAAACATTTTTTTTTTTTTTTTGGAGGCAATTGGGGTTAAGTAACTTACCTAGAGTCACATAGCTAGTAAGTGTTAAATGGCTGAGGCTGGATTTGAACTCAGGTCCTCCTGATTTCAGAACCAGTACTCTTATCTCCATCTACTTTCCCCTGTAAGCTTGTTTTAATTAGTTATACTAATAATCCATGGTTAGCACATTTTTGACACTGTATCAACAGTTAAAAGGCTCAAATATGATTACAAGATCATGCCAACATAAAGGGAAGTCATTAAAACCTACATTTTCCTGCTATAGTGTAAAACAACTGTGGATTAATAACTGAGTAATAGCTATCATACCAGAAAAATTGTGGCAAATACTAATTACTGGTTGTCACCATGGAAGAGTGGCTCCAATAAACACAAAAGTTTTAGCTTATTGATAAGAAATACAAAAAGCAAAAAGTTAAACTTCTCAAAACCAATGTAGCAAATTAGTTATACAACACACAGAAGTAAAGGTATCTAATAATCTACTATTTGATAAATACAAACACTCCAGCTGTTATAGGTACTCACTATCTAACAACAACTTCTGGGAAAACTGGACAGCATTATGGAAGAAATTAGATTTTTATTTAATCTGTCTCACATCTTATTAAAAAATAAGCTTCAAATTAGCATATGGGCTAGATATAGAAAGTCGTATCGTAAGCAAATTAGAAAAATCTGGAAACAATTATCTATTAAATCTATGGATAGGAAAAAAGTTTATGACCAAACAAGGCAGAGAGGATCATAAAAGATAAAATTTGACTATATAAAATTAAAAAGGTTTTGCACATCTGTTAAAACTAAGACTAAAAGAGAAATAACTGGGAAAAAATTCTTTACAACTGAATAAAAGGGGAAATAAAACTTCTGAAAAAAATTCTGTACATTTTAGTTTAAATACTTTAAGAAAAACGTCTGCATGGTTCTTTCTACTTAGAACACAACATGATGATCTTTACAGGAAGATTTAATTTTAATTTTATTTTTTGCAAAGCATGAAACAGCATAACATAGCTAATAAACACACAATCATATTTTATGCTTAAAATATTTTAAAGCTGTACAGTACCTTTCCCAAGAAGGCCATGGCATGTGAATTGCCAGCATTGGCTGCTAAATTGAAGTAGTCAAAAGCTCTCTACGAGGAAATAATTTAAGAAATGGTTAGTCCTTTTTATTCTAGATAGCTTTCCATCAAAATAATTTTCTTAGAAGCACTGAAATATGTTGAAGTGGTTTGAAAGAAGGATAAATTAATTTATCCAACAAGATTATAAAATGATAATCCATTTAATCTTGAAGCAGTTTGTTTTGTTAAAAAGTCAACAGGGTCACAATATCAATACAAGTTACTTGTGTTTACAAATGCAAAGAAATTTGAAATATGATTTAAGCTTAACAGATTTGAATACTTCTTTGGAAATATTATAGAATAAAAGCCCCCACAGATTAAGAAAGAAGACATCTAAAACTTGTTCAATTTACTTTGGCTGTAAATGAGATTAAGCAAACGTGTGTGTACATATGTACAGGCAGATACAAATTTCAGATTTGCTTAAAAATCTAAAGAAGAAAAAAATTCTTCTTCTTGAAAGATTCTTAAAATTACATTGAATTAATATGCTTTAAGAATTCCTTCTCTTCCTTCTTTCCTTAAGGACATCTTAAGAGATTTTTGCAAATATACCAAAACTGTTGTTGCAGCATGCAGAATCAGAAGTGCAAAATTACAAAATTGTACACCAAACTCTCTTAAGTGAAATTCTATCCTATGATTCCAAGGCATGTACTGTGGATTCTCTGAATCACAGAAAAACAAAATTATATATTATCATTCTTTATAAATCTTTGGATAGGACATTGAGCAATTGTGTATGACAAAAATATTTAATCAAAGCACATATTGCTTAATTAGATCAGATAAAAAGTATGGGTGACATGTACTTTTCTAATTAAAAGGTCTTCTTCCCATCTGACTTATTTCCTATTTACTCTTTCCTTATTCTAGAAACTATTTTCTTTTTTTTTTTCCCCCTGAAGCTGGGGTTAAAGTGACTTGCCCAGGGTCACACAGCTAGGAAGTGTGAAGTGTCTGAGACCAGATTTGAACCAGGTCCTCCTGAATTCAGGGCTGGTGCTCTATCCACTGCACCACCTAGCTGCCCCCTAGAAACTATTTTCTTTCTTTCTTTTTTATTTTTTTTAATTTTTTTTACACTCTGATCTTTTAATTTCTTCTATCACCAAATACCTATTTTAGCTATTATTATTATTATTAATTTTTTTTTTGAGGCTGGGGTTAAGTGACTTGCCCAGGGTCACACAGCAGGAAGTGTTAAGTGTCTGAGACCAAATTTGAACTCAGGTCCTCCTGAATTCAAGGCTAGTGTTCTATCTACTGTGCCACCTAGCTGCCCCTAAAACTATTTTCTAATAGGAATCCCAAATTATACATATTTCTTGCCACTTAACTAAAATGTCCATGCCTACAATATTTTGAACAACATTGGACTAAATACTAAGCATAAAGAATTGAATTTATTTTCTTATGTAGTGAATTTCTGACCAAAGGGATGCAGTAACTTTGTATTTTTATTCTCTGGCTTCCTCAGTGTCTGATTAGATCTTGACATTAATTTTAAATTATTGTTTTAAGTACTACAAGGTAATATTAATTTGAAAGAAAAGGTGAGTTGGTCATCATGAGGCATAAGAGATGGAAAGCTTGAGTGCTTCATTGGTTTTCTAAAGATATTTTTAAAAAGTCACATAAAGAAAGTCTGAATAAATAAAACTTTTATGGAGGATTTATGAGAAGACATGGACAAGAACCACACAGAATGAGAAATAGGGGAAGTGTGATATGTATTAGAAGAAGCAAAAAAAGCAGAAAAGAGAACCAAATGGTCAAGGAATAACTAGGAACTAACTGAAAATGAGCAGCAAGGAGATGCATGATCATATTTTATTCTTATGGATCAGTTTCTGGTTGCAGCTTTCATCTGCATTAGGACATAGCAACAATATTCTAATTGCTAATGGAAGGCATCTGAGAAGACTAAGTCAATACTACTTTAAAAGAAGGCAGAAGCCCACTTAAAAAAAATGTAATCTCTACTAGAAGCTCTCTTCAGCGAAGTCCTTGAAACAGTAAATAGTTAACAAGAAGAATTAGCCAAGAGAACTATTGAAAAGAGGACAAAAAAATCGATAAGGACCTTGCCTCAAGGAAACAAAGGATTTCTGAAGAATACACTCAAGTGTATTTCTACCATTACCAAAGAACATGGAAATGTACACAAAAAGTATAAGATGGTCTTATTCTTAGACCAGAGAAGGATAAAGGGCTGGAGAAACACATCTCTAGTATCCAAGTTGTCAGGGAGACTAAAATGTTCTTTGAAATAATATAAAAATTTCAGAGAAGAAATAACGAAGGCCAGAAAGATAGAAGGAAATGCTATCTTTATCAGAAATTTCAGTATGGAAGAAGGTGAAGTGCTAAGAAGAAAGAAGAATCACTGACATTTGCAAACAAGTAATGTTCTGTATATGAATCTTTTTCCTCTAGTGAGGGAAAATTTTATTCTTTTTGAAGGAAGTCTTTTTGGACCTCCAGGTAATGCTGACTAGAGAAGTTAGATTGATCACTGGCCTGATATGTTCTCCAATATTTCTTTTGTATGTAGACTGAACTAGCTGAGATCCCTTCCAAATCTCAAATTCTATGAGTCTGTGAATATATGGATCCAAAAAGTACCAAGAAGTGATGATTTATTCAGAAAAAACATGAAGTAAAAATGGGTAGCATTGGTTGCTGAGAGATTTTGAAATTACTCTCTGTTGCCCTTATGTAAACAAGAGAGCAATGTTGCAGAAACAGTAAACTTGATTTCAGCAAAGCATGTGACAGACTCTCAGGCTATATCATTGTGGACAATATAAAGAAATATAGGCTGGGTCTGGAAGATACTGCAATTGGATTGAAAAATCAGACTCCACAGGGGTAATAACATGGATCAATGTCAGCTTGAATGGTATCTAGCAGAAAGCTCCAGAGATTTTATCTGTCTCCTGTGCAATTTGACATTTTAAATGACATTTTTATGAATACCTTGGATGAATGCATGAAGGATGAAAATGTCTGTCAAATTTAAAAATGACATTAAAATAAAAGTGATAACTTTCACAACAGGCAATACAGTCAAAATAAAAAAAAATTACTTGGGTGGGCTAAAATGTTGAACCAATTTTTACTAAGTTTGATGTAAATTCTATGAAAAGTGTTAGCCAAAAAAAGTTAATGCTATTCTTAGCTGTATAATGAATGGTATAGTCTAGAACAAGGAAGATGATAGATAGTAGTCTTATTAAATTCAACTCTGGTCAGACCATTTCTAGAGTACTATTTTTAGTTGAGAAATGACTGATAACTTTGGGCATGTCCAGAGGAATTGGAAGTGTATAGCAAAGAGAAGATATAAAACCATATATTTTGAAACTACAAGGGACCTTAGAAGCCATTTAGTCTAGCTTTCATCTTATGGATGTGGAGTAGAGTCCTGGAGTGGAGAAATAACTTGTCCATGGTCAAATAGGTAATATCTGGCAGGACTAGATCCTCTGACTTCAGGTCTGGAATTCTTTCCACTGAGAGAAGCACAATAGCAATAATTAATGAGCTGTTACGTGAGAAAGTCTAAAAACTGGTATATGGGCTCAAGGAGACAGATCTAAGAGCAATGGGTAGAAGCTGCAAAGAGGCAGCTTTTTGTTCAATGTAATTTAAAAAAGCTCAAAATAAAAAAAAAGAAAAACTTCCTGTCCAAAAATAGAAGGAACTTTTGCAGAAAATGATGTCTTTCCCCTTATAAGAGGTCTTTAAGCTGATATTAGATGATTATTTGACAGCAATGCTATGAAGGGAATTTTAAGTTAGATAACAGCCTGGAAAGCTTTTAGGTAGTGAAGTGGATAGAACACTGGGCCTAAAGTCAGGAGGACCTGAGTTCAAATCTAATTTCAGATACTTACTAGCTATAAGCCACTTAACTCTGTTTATTTATTCTCCTCATCTGTAAAATGAGCTGGAGGAGGACATGGCAAATCACTCTAGTATTTTTGCCAAGAAAACCCAAAATGGAGACTTAGAGAATTTGACATGACAAACAACTCAGCAATTTCTTTTTTTTTTTACATTTTGTGATATCACAATTGCATCTAAATCTTTTTTTTATAAAATATTTTATTTTTATTTTCAGTTCCACAATCACTCCCTTCCTGAACTCCTTTCCTTTATCTATTGAAAGGGAAAGAAATATGATATATGCATACACACACACACACACACACACACACACACACACACACACACACACACACACACACAAACAATATTTTAAAATGCATTTCTAAAATAATTCTTTGGACTCTTATTTTTTACAGATTTACAGATTTTTATTCCATACTTTATTCTTTCCCAGATCTGGGAAAATATAAAGCACAAAAAAGGCCAAGTTACCTGGTGGTTTTGCTCTACTCCTCGTCCTCCATGCAAATGTAGCTGTCCTAGACCAACCTGAAATATAAGAAAAATCGATGTAAATTTGACTAATTGAGAAACTATGGGCATTAGTTCTGAAGTAAGGGGAGACCTGGATTCAAATCTATCTTCTGATACTTACTAGTTTTGTGACCACTGGACTCTCTAAAAATTCAGTTTCATTATTTGCAAAATGGGCACAATAATACTATAGTTTGTACAACTCAGTATAGTAGCAAAGATTTTTTAAAAAAGCCACATACATAAAATGTCATGCAAATCTCAAAATTTTTTTTTGACATTTAAAAATGTTGAATTCCAAATTATCTTCCTTCCTGACACCTCCCCTATCTATTGAGAAAATAGGCAATATGATGCCCACTATACATGTAAAATAAAGTCATGCAAAAAATATTTTCATATCAGTCATATTGCAAAAAAAGAAAAAAAAGGAGAAAAAGAAAGTGAAAAAATGTCAATTTACACTCAGTTCATTAGTTCTCTTTCTGGAGATGGACAATATTTTTCATCATGAGTTCTTTGGAATTGTCTTGGATCATTGATCATAGTAGCTAAGTCTTTCACAGTTGATTATCATTATAATAATGCTGTTACTGAATACAATGTTCTCCAGGGAAACCTTAAATTGGATGCTATAAAAACATTTTAACATTATTGTTATGGTGTTATTGGAACACACAATTAGACCAATAAAGAAATCATTCAAAAAAAGGTTCTTTTATACACAAATAAACAAAAACTTAGACTTTTATAATTCTTACAAGAAATGTTACTATTTTGTCTTAGCCTAGAATGTGATGAAATAATCAGATAAAATGAATGATGGATTATAGTTCTGTGTTCTGTGAACTAGAATTTAAATTTATAATTACTGACATTTTATAGGTAAAATTAACTTTTGTCAGTTTCAAAATTAGACAAATTTCTTCTAATTGATAGATAATAGTCATTTAACATTTGTAAAACAGAATAAACTAAAGAATTATTGGAAATTATGGTGGATAGAACACTAGCCCTGAAATTAGGAGGACCTGAGTTCAACTCTGGCCTCAGACACTTACTTAACATTTCCTGGCTGTGTGACCCTGGGCAAGTCACTTAATCCCAATTGCCAAAAAAAAAAAAAAAAAAGAAAAAAAGAAAAAGAAAACTTATGACTGCCACTGAAGCTTCCTTTTTTGTTTACTTCTGTTATAAATACATCAAAATAAGAATCTAAATAGGTCTGGTTTATATTCTATATAATCTAAATTAAAAACGAAGTTCATCACTTCAGGAGCTTAAAATCTAAGATCAATAATGGTTATAGACTGTCCCCTACTCATAAAAAATTATGTAATCATAAATGACATATTCTTCTAGTCAATGCTGGATACTATTTTTTCTATCATTACTAAATCCTGGTCTTTGACGCATTCTATTACCTATCATCTTTATGATCTCCCTTTTCAGAAGATAGCCAATGACAAATAAGTACTTTTTTCCAGAAGTTAATTTTCATACGACAAGTCAAATCAAACTGGTTAAAATATAATATCCCCATATTATACCCACGAGGGATAAATTTACCTGTGCTTGTACATCACCCTTTTCAGCTAGGAACTGGTAATACTGAATCAAATCTTCTTCTAGCATTCCACTGGCCATTCCTGGATTCTCTACTTCATCAGGCAAACGAATTCTTTGTACTACTGTGCCTCCTGTCAGTGAGATATCACTAGCAACTGAAAACAAGAGGGAACAACATTAACATACCACATAGAAACACAATGTCCCATGTAGAAATACTGGCAATGCAAATTACCAAATGTTTGTATGAGCTTATTCACAATTAAAGGACTTTTTCAAAATCATGGTTAATAAGCAAACAACGACTTATATTAAAAGATCAAGGCCTACATATTTAACCTATATCATATTGCTTGCTGTCTTGAGAAGGAGGAAGCAGAAAAACCTGAAACACAAAAGATCAAGGATTTCTTCTTTTTTTCCCCAAACTAAAGAATCTAGAAAGCAGAAGCCAAGAGAGGAAAAACTAAGTAATCTATAATATACTAGTTTCCCATGAAAAGATACAGTAAAAGTATGCCTTGATGACCTCAAGTTGGTTGGCATATATGAATTATTTAATGAAAGAAGTGATAAATGAAATTTCTGAACCACTGTCAGTGACCTATGAAGAAGGATGGAAAACAGAAGAAGTGCTATAAGACTTGAAGAGAACAGATACCTTAATTTTTTAAAATGGGGTGAGGAAAAGAGTGGTACCCTGACAAAATTCCAGAATACACAAAGAGGTTGTAAGCAATTGGAAGGGAAAGCAGTGGGCCAGGCATAGTGGTGCATGCCTATAGTGTCAATGTCTGGGATGGTTGAGGCTAGTGGATCCAAAGAGTTTGGGAATTGAGTTGTAGCAGGGCTAAAAGTTTACAAATTCTGACACCCCTATGATGAAAGCCCCTGAGCCTTAGAAAGCCACAATCTGCCTGAGGAGTGGACTGGCCTAAGTTGGAAAAATACAGCAAATTAAAGCTTCTATACCTTTCCTTATTGGGAACTTGGCACTGTATTTCCACCCTGGGGTAGTATAAGATGGGAGAAGTTTGACTAGAGTCTGTGCCATATCTTATTGTTTCAGTGGATTGTAGACGCAATGAATAAACACCATAAGACAATTTAAAAAGTACTGAATTCTAACTAGTAACTAGGAGGTAAATGGTACAATTGTAATATGTCCTGGTCAGACTACATCGGGAAAA
Source organism: Sminthopsis crassicaudata (assembly GCF_048593235.1). NCBI lineage: Eukaryota > Metazoa > Chordata > Mammalia > Dasyuromorphia > Dasyuridae > Sminthopsis > Sminthopsis crassicaudata. The sequence continues at coordinate 305,597,859 of NC_133618.1, read as the reverse complement.
CTGTGTCCAATACTGATATCATGTTTTAGAAAGGACATGAATAAACTAGAGATATCTAGGTGACTAAAGAGAAAACTTGGGACTATGGGGAGGGAATATGAAAACAATTTTTAAATATGTGAAGGGGCTATCTTGTACATGAAGAACTGAATTACATTTTCTTTTTAGCACAAGGAACATTGGTTGAAAGTTGCAGAGCAGAAGATTCTGGCTTAATATGGGAGAACTTCCTGACAATGATTAGTGTTTTCCTCCAGTGGAATAGGCTGCTCTGGCAATTAGCTAGTCCTTGCTCATTAGAATTTTTGAAGAGGCCAGATGATCACTTGTCAAGGACTTTGTAGCAAGGATTCTTATTCAGAAAAGAGTTGGACTAGATTCAGTTCAATTCTAAGATTTTGTGATTGTCTAGAGATTATTCTAGTGAAGGTTACAATACAATCAAGTATAAAGATTTCAAAAAACAGAGATAAAATGCTTTGGGAATCTTAAAGCTCAATAGATATGTTTTAATGTATATAATAATTAATGTATTAATTATATATTAATATACTATATATGTTAGCTATTCTTAATTAATCATCCTTATACAAATCTTATTGATAAATTCTGAAATTAACAAAGGAAGAGAGAAAAACTATATACCATGATTGGCTACAAGACGATAGTGAGTGAGTGCAGATTCACAGCTCTGTAGGACTCCAATCCCAGCCCAATACCGGTAACCCTAAAATAGAAACAGAAAAGTACTGGTAGTCAATTACCATGTAAAACAAAGGCAGTATTTACAATTTACAGAATCAATAATTAAATCATCATGAAAAACTTTTTTGCTGTTATTTCACCCATGTGAAATACCTCACTAATTTTAAAACATTTTATCAAACAATTTCAATTATTTGAATGCTAAAATAGAACAGGGGTATGTTGGTAAATATTTTAACAGCCTTCTGGAAATATAAAAAATGTGCAGGACAAATAAGAATAATCTGCATGTATAATACTTGCTAATTTCTGAAGAGTAAATGTTCACCTAAAAACTTAACTGGCTTCAGAAACACCAATAGAAATGAAAGTCCATGTATTAATGATCATACATTTTGCTCCAGAAAAAAGTCACACTATGAATTTATTTGTTCATATTTTAGACACTTCTTAAAAAGAAAAAAAAAAGATTAACTGTCTTCTCGAACCACAGCAGATTTAAAATAATAAATAAAATGGCTGGAATATGCATATATCAGAGAGTATGATGACTACCAGAGGAAAACACACAAGTAGAAACATTAAAGACAATTAAATACAAAAAAATCATCAAGAAAAAATTATTAAAAGGACATAACTCAAAAATAAAGCAATTTGGGGACACTGAGTGTAGAGTCAAATTGCCTTATATTTGAAGAATTACTCATATTACAGTGTATTATATATCAGCACATTAATTTCTAAATAATTATAATGATCTTGAAACGTCACCAAAAAGTTGAACCATGTTTCATGTCCTCTGCTTGAACAGGTATGTTTACAATACATTAAAAAAAATTATAAAATGTGGTTTAAAAATAGCTGTTTAAAAGAATAAACTCTAAATATATGTAAAACATTTACAATGCTTTATTCTGTGAAAAAATTTCGGATAAATGAAGTATTATTGTAAATTAAATAGGGCTAGAAGAATGAACTAATTTTAGAATTATTCACTTTGGAGGGGAAAAATCAGAATTGTTTCAGCTCAGTTCAGTAAGCATTTATTAAGTACCTATTATGTGCTAGGCACTGTGCTAAACACTGACAATATAGAAACAAAAACCAAAACTACCTTTGTTCTCCATAAGTTTAGGTTTTTATAAGGGTATTCAATGTGTACATAGAAAGTTGAATACTAAATAACTATTTTATTTATTGGAGGAGGGCACAAGCAGTTAACTTGGTGGTAGGGCTATCCCCCTTACCTTCTAAGAAGTGGTACTTGACTCAAGTTTTAAAGGAAACTAGGAATTCTAAGAGAGAAACACTTGAATGGGGTCAGCCTATGCAAATGCATGGAGATGAGGGATGGAATTTCAGTTTAGAGATCAGTAAGTAAATCAGCTAGGCTGAAATATAAAGTACATGAAAGAATAATATACAGTAAGCTTGAAAAGACAGGTAGAAGACAGTTTGTTAATTGTTCAAATGCTAAATAGAGCTTTTAATTTATCCTAGAATCAAGAGGGAATCACTAGTTTCTTGTACTATAGAATGACAAGGTCAGCAGTGTATTAGTAATATCAATCTGGCTGCTATGTGGAAGATAGCTTGGATTGGGGTGGGGAAAGAAGAGGATGGACTTGGAGGAGGGCTAAGGAAGAGAAAAATTAGGAAACTATTGCAAAAGAACAGAAGAGAGGAGATGCAGTCCTTACATAGGGTAGTGGCCATGTGAATGGAGAGAAGGATGAACATGAGAGAACTAAAAATGGGAAAATGTATTGAATATGATGGGTCATTGAAATGGAAAAATTGAGAATGATGCCTAGGTGATGGATGAGAATAGTTGGAAAAATGGTGGTGCTCCCAACAACAAAGTCAGGAAGAGGAACGGGGTTTTATGAAAAGACTAAGTTCTGTTTTGGACACAATCAGTTTGAGATTCCTGGGACATCCAGTTATGATTTTGGTGATTCATGTTAGAAGTCCTGGAGAAAGACTTGGGCTAGATATGATGGGAATACTCACATTTAGGGCTAGGATACTGATCCTGAACACAAGACTGAGAAGGAGCAGGGAATTGGAAAAAGTAGTGTCATGAAAACCCAAGGAGAGGGGATCTAGGAGGAGAGATCATGGATCATAAATTTTGAGCTGGAAGAGACTTTAGAGATTGAGCTAGTTCAAATCCTTCATTTTATAAATCAAGATATACTAACCATAATGTCAAAAGCTGTACGGAGGTGAAGGACAATGACTAAGAAAAGGCCATCAGGTGAAATAGCTTGTCACATACTGCTTACTGCTTATGTGATTTTGGGTAAATTACTTTATTCCATCTGAATCTCAGTTTTTCTCATTTGTAAAGTCAGATTAAACGCAGATAATCTCTAAGTTTCCTTCCAGCTCTAAAGTATGTGCTATATGACTTGCTATTCTTAGTAAGAAGATTGATATTTAAATCCATTTTATGCTCATTTTGCAAAAGGAAACAAAAAGCAGAGGTAATATGATACCTGAAATGTACGCAAATACAATACAAGTCATCCTGACACCAAATAGAAGCAACTTTGGTAAAAAGAATCTATGCTATGTAGATCTTTCAGACAAGCCACAACAAAGACACAATCTTATAAACCAAAATGTAAAGTTTGTGATAACTTCACAAGATAATGATCTGTTTAGTACTCTGCTCAATTTTTGCCCAATTATAGATTTTCAGGGGGCATTAAAAATGTTACCCCTCCCCCCCATATTTAATGGATCCATATGACACAATGGAGAGATGCTGATCCTGAGAGTCAGGAAGATTGGAATTTGATATATACTTATATGACACTAAGCATAAGCAAATCATTTAACCTCTACCAGTTTCATCTTCTTCACTTGTAAAATAAGGATAATAAAGTGCCTATCTTCTAGGGTAGTTCTGAGAATCAAATGAGATAACATTTAAAGCACTATATAGATGTTAGCTCTTACCATTACAGCTATTAAGATTTGTGAACTATGTCAATCATCATCTACTTAAGGGAACAGTATGCCACAAAAACATAAAATAGTTTGATGGATTTTGATCTAAAATACGTAATGCAAGCAAATATAACACAGAATGTTACATATAACAGCCTTCCTCCACGGCTATGTAATCTTATTAAGTTCCATTTGAGTAACATGAATATTTTCCTCTAAAATATTACTTACCAAAATCATGTGAGCGATTAGATTACCCCCAAGAGCTCCAAAAGTATAATAAACCAGAGCCTACAAGAAAGCAGAAAATGCTTATATGAACACTGACACAACTTTTTATCAAATTCAAATGAAAGCAAAATGAAACTCTATGAATATTACCTTTGCCTGACTGGAGTTGACACTAAGTCCAGAAGCATAGAGAAAGCCAAGAGCCTGGAACCAAATACATGATACAAATAAGATTTGTTTCTTTGCAAAAGATGTTCAAAATTAAACTTAAATTAAGAAAAAATATCTTTACTCATTTTGGATTATATAAAAGACTTCTCTAGTTTTCAGTCCAAGATATGATAAGGCAAAAAAAAAAAAAAAAAAAAAAAAAAAAGAAGAAGAAGGAAAAAAGAAGGAAAAGAAAGGTTTCATTCCCTAGTGCCCTATCTAAGGATGGATATGCTGATATATAAATTGTATTTTATTTTTCATTTATGAGATCACATTGTAAAAACAAAGAAAGATCAAAATAAATTACCAATATCCAACCCCTGAAACTGGGTAAAGCATAAATCATTGCGCACACCCTATGATTAGAATTTATAAATGCACAAAAAATTGTTCATATTTAAAATGAGTACATATTAAAATCCAAAATACATAGGCTAGGCTATAGTTTGATTAAGTAAATTCTCAAAAGTACTAATACTGTTTTCATCTTCTTGATAAGACTTATTGAAAGATTGTTAGTATTTTACTTTTCAGTAAATTCAATAGTTTAATAACAACAAAGATTTTAATGTATAATCATAATTCTAGGTCCTTTGAAACTGAAGATGAGATGATGGACTTCCTGTTAAAAGATACCTTTGTTTCCTTCCTTTCTGCAGACTTAAATTCGGGCCTCAACAACATTAACAGAGTAAGTTGTGGCATAAAACTGTTTTAAATGACTAACACTACTGTCAACAAACAAAAACTTAACAATCAAACTTACATGATGGAAACTTTCTCTGAAGTTTCAAAAGAGCTATTTTACTTTTTGACCTTACTTTACAACATGCAGAGATGTAAGAAAGGATGAGAAAAGAGACTATTAAATAATTGGGGAATCCAGCAGAAAGTATTCTTACTGTTTGTCCCTTGGGAGAACCTTCTTCTGTTAGTTTCTCAAACAGATCCTTTGCTGCAAGGACATCCTGTTTTAAGTAATCTCCAAACAAAAAAGCATAAGATACTTTTTCCATGGCTTTAGTATGGTTCATATCTGCTGCCTTTTGAAGATAACGATATGCCCTTAAAAAAATCAATAAAAAGAGTTAGTATCTTTTATAAGCAGAAAATAAAAATTAAGATACACAGTATGGACTTTGTGGACATCACAAAATACCACTGTTCTCAATTCTGTTAAGGTCATATTGTTCAGAAAATTGAGGATGAATAAAATATTCTGTGGTAATGCCTCTTCGAAAAGAATTTAATTTTTCTTATTCTCTAGATATGTGTTGAATTTGGTTGTGGTTCGAAAACACTGTTTCAAAGTTCATAGTTAAATATAAGACTTTTACTACAGCCATAGATCTTAATGATGTTTTAATTCTTCTACTTAAAGCCAGTCATAAACTGTGTCAGAGTTAGATGGAATTAATATCACAAGACACATTGTGAACAAATCTTTGATTGTTTCAAGTAGAAATTATAGGTGCTAGCTCTAAGTCCTAGGTTTTAGTCCTTACTGGTAGGAAAACTGACTATTCTGTACTATCTGGGTAAAATAGCAGACACAACTAGGTGTATTTATATCATTAAAGAAACACTATAGCTGATTTTAAATAAAGTCACATGGTACAGCTCCTAAAATAAGAGCAGGTAGTAGAAATAGCAACAATATAAATATTGTTTGCTATAAACCTACCTATATTTTTAACTATAACCATTAATCAGAGAACTCATTGTGCAAAGAATGCACTACTTTTCTTCTTTAATCAAATTTATAGATAAGAAACACTGTGGGAAAGTCAACTCTGAACACAAAGATTAAGGGTAAACACTGTAAAGGAACTATATATGGATTTAGGGAGTGAAAGAATTTAGTGAAAATCTGGTCTACAAAGCTATTGTTAATTCTTTCTAATGATGACTTAAGTTGACGTTATATAGAAAATATTCATGGAAAACAGGATTGGATAGAGCTTCCTGTTCTACCTTCCTCTAACATTCTGCCAGAAAGTCCATACTACAGGTAATCTGTTTTGTTTTATTTTAACTGTGAATTGATATTATTTCTACTCATTAGAATCAGCAGAAGTTACTCAAATGTTATGAAATCAGCTTTCTTAATACTCCAAAGGACTTTTTGTTTTATAGAAAGGACAGTTTATCTCTGTAAGAAAATTAACAGATTTGGTTTACATTTCAATGCTTAGAGCCAAGACCTAGGACATAGAGTTGGCATTACAAGCATTCCTCCCCCGCCACTGAAAATACATAACAGCCTTTAAAAGCCAAGGGGTTCCAGGATTATTTAAGCTTATCTAACATATTAAACTTCTTTTGTGATATAATTAAGAAAAAGAATGATTCTTTGGCAGCTTAGGGCTTCTTGGATTAAATAAAAATCTGACCATTTATCTCAGAATTGATCTTTTTTATTATTAGAAATGTATTAGACAGCTCTGAATATAATGAGTAGTATTTATATTGGCTTTTTTAAAGGGAAAATTTATTGTTTTGTACTTTGATTCCTTTCTTATATTCTGCTATGCACATGGCAATGTTTTTTTTCCTTCTTTTTTTATTTAAGTTTCAAATTAATTAATAAAAAGGAAATGTATTAGAACAAGAGATGAGGGCAAAGCCACTTACTCCTTCTTTTGAGTCTTTTTACTGCTTTCATTGAGAATTTTCATCCCAGCCTGGTAAACAGCTTCTGCTTCCTGCATTTGTCGTCTCTTATGAGCCTGTTCTTCAGCTAAAATTAAGAGAGTAAGCCACATATGTTAAAAGTCATTTGTTTTAATCTGCAATATTTCATATCTTTTATAGCTAGAAATTCCAAGACATCCCTTTTATTATACCAAAAGGATCTTTATTAATGCCTGGATTAACAGAGAGAGAGTGAGAGAGAGAGACAGATTGAGAGAGAGAGATCGAGAGCGCCAGCCCTTAAATCTTGGTTAAGACAAGGAATTTCTTAGACATGTCAGAATATATACTTACTTTCACAAAAGCCCCACTTTTCATCTGTTTTGTAGTCATAGGTTGTGGCACACCACAGCCTACCATCTTCCCTCCCATCTGATGTACATTCAGCATATTCTTTCTCAAGGAAGAGAAAGGGAAAGTGACAGGGTTCCCCATCTGCTGTGCCTTCAATGGCCATCAAAACTGGAAAGAAAACATTACAAAATATACATAACAAGTATTAGCATTCTCACTGAAAAAATAAAACAAAACACTACACTCATTAAAAAAGTAATCCTTTCCCCCCTAATTAGAAATAAATCTTTAATACCTAGACAAAACCATTTAATATCAATAATATTGAGAAGGACTGGTTAGGGGATGGAGATAAAGCCTTGGATCTGGAGTTAGGAAGTCTCATCTTCATGAGTTCAAATTAGGTCTCAAAAGCTTACTAGCTGTGTTATGCTGGGCAACTTACTTAATCCCTATTTGACTCAATATCTTTATTTGCAAAATAACTAGGAGACAGCTGAGGTAGAAATGATAGAATCTTTGGGAGAGAGGATTCTTAAGCATTTGTAAGGGAGGAAAGCAAAAACAGGCATGACATAATTCCTGTATTTTGGGAAAAATGATTTCAGAGTGCAGAAGAAGGACAAGATTCTATGGACTAAAATTTTATAGGAGGAAATTAGTCCAGGAGGATGGAAAACTCTCAAGAATGAAATTCTGTAAAGAATGAGATTATAAATAAATTAGAGGAACATAGGATAGTTTACCTCTCAGATCTGTGGAAGAGTAATGAATTTATGTCCAAAGAAGAACTAGAGATCATTATTGATTACAAAGTAGAAAACTTTGATTATATCAAATTGAAAAGTTTTTGTACAAACAAAACTAATGCAGATAAGACCAGAAGGGAAACAATAAACTGGGAAAACATTTTTATAATCAAAGATTCAGATAAAGGCCTCATTTCCAAAATCTATAGAGAACTGCCTCTAATTTATAAGAAATCAAGCCAATCTCCAATCGATAAATGGTCAAAGGATATGAACAGACAATTCTTGGATGAAGAAATTGAAATTATTTCTAGTCATATGAAAAGATGCTTCAAGTCATTAATCAGAGAAATGCAAATTAAGACAACTCTGAGATACCACTACACACCTGTCAGATTGGCTAGAATGACAAGGAAAGATAATGCAGAATGTTGGAGGGAATGTGGGAAAATAGAAACACTGATACATTGTTGGTGGTATTGTGAATACATCCAGCCATTCTGGAGAGCAGTTTGGAACTATGCTCAAAAAGTTATCAAACTATGCATACCCTTTGACCTAGCTCTGTTGCTACTGGGTTTGTATCCCAAAGAGATCTTAAAGAAGAGAAAGGGACCTGTATGTGCAAGAATGTTTGTGACAACCCTCTTTGTGGTGGCCAGAAACTGGAAACTACGTGGATGCCCATCAATTGGAGATTGGCTGAATAAATTGTGGTATATGAATATTATGGAATATTATTGTTCTGTAAGAAATGACCAACAGGATGATTTCAGAAAGGCCTGGAGAGACTTACGTGAACTGATGCTGAGTGAAATGAGCAGGACCAGGAAATCGTTGTATACTTCAACAATACTATATGCTGATCAATTCTGATGGATGTGGCCATTTTCAACAATGAGATGAACCAAATCAGTTCCAATAGAGCAGTAATGAACTGAACCAGCTACACCCAGTGAAAGAACTCTATGAAATGAATATGAACCACTACATAGAATTCCCAATCCCTCTAATTTTGTCCGCCTGCATTTTAGATTTCCTTCACAGGCTAATTGTACACTATTTCAAAGTCCGATTCTTTTTGTACAGCAAAACAACTGTTTGGACATGTATACATATATTGTATTTAATTTATATTCTAACATATTTAACATGTATTGGTCAACCTGCCATCTGGGGGAGGGGAAAAATTAGAATAAAAGGTTTGACAATTGTCAGTGTTGTAAAATTACCCATGCGCATATATATATATATATATATAGATATATATATATATATATATATATATATCTATATATATATATATATATCTATATATATATCTGGTAAAATAAAAATTATTAAAAAAAATGAAATTCTGAAGACATAACAGTAAACAATTCAGATGAAAAGAAAAAAAAAGGTTGTTTGGAAAAGATCAATATTCAGAGAGTTCACCAATTATAAATTTTAAATGTACAGCTGATAGGTACAGAAGATGAAAGTAAGACAAGAAACAGGATAAACACAAAAACATGGCAATCTTGTAGAAATATTCTCAGAAATGCTAAAGCTCAAAATGCGCCAAGATTGCTAAAAACATTACATATTGGAAAGCAGGGGGAAGAAGAGGATGAAAAATATGGATAGGACCATTGCTCAAGGTGGCTAGAATGATGAAGACTGACAGTACTGAGAAAGAAGAATATCTTCTATCTCTCACTGTCCCTTAGCTCCCTCTCTGAACCCTTTGAGCTTTACTCTCAACAAATTTTTTCCCCAATCCAGATCCTGGCTGCTATTATCTATTGGCTTATTCTCTCTCCTTTATCAAGTAAAGGAACTGACTCAGTCTTTCTCTCTACCCCATCTCTTGAAAACAACTGAACATGAAACAACTGCAACATACATATTGATGACCCTTAAAATACTGTAACTTCTCAGTTTCTCAATCTTCCCTATTCTTACCTTCACTTTTGCAAAGAGATAGTTACACTTGACCTTACCTTTACCTGAAGAATTCTAATTTTATTACCAAGAACTCCAAAATGTTGTTATGAAATTATAGTCTATTTTTCCCTCTCTCCCGACTCCTTTTACTGTGAGGCACCTAGGTAATGGTGTGATTAAAGTGCTGGGCCTGAAATCAGGAAAATCTGATTTTCTATAAACTGTTTCTATAATCATTCCTTTCTTCTCTTTCTAATTTCTGCCATCTCACTGACTTTTTTAGCCCTTTCCTCCCTTCACTAACAAGCTTAAAAAAACCGAAAAAAAAAAAAAAAAAAAAAAAAAAAAAAAAAAAAAAAACCCTTGTCATACCCTTAGGCTGATTTCTCTCTTTTATCAATTGTCAATTTTTTTCAATTCTATCTCAATAATATCTCTTACATCTGATCCCCTCTTAGCATTCACACAATAAAAAACTTAGCTCAGACTATTATCACCTCTTGGAAAATCTCAATATTCTTGAGATTCCATTGCTCTTTTAGTCAAGAATTTTTTCCACTCCAATCTATGTTTCATCCTAAAACCCAGGCCTGATAATAGCACAAAATTATTCAAAATTTGACAGTCCTTTACAACTTGACTCTAATTTACCTTTCCAAATTTATTATTTATTACTTTCCTTCATCCAAACTACAGTCTGACCAAACTGCTTTTATTAGTTCTCATACACAATACTTAATTCACACCTGAAAAGGAACCTCCACTAGAATATAACCAATGGTCATCCAGCCTCTGCTTACATACCTACACTGAATTGGAACCCACTCTCCTTCTGGGCAGCTCTTTCTACTCTCAGATCACTTTACGTTTAAGAAAGTCTTCTTAAGGAAGTTTCCCATTAGAGGAGAACCACTTGTTGGGAATGTTGAGCTAGATGACTTCTAATATCCCTTCCAATTCTGAGTTTCTTACCATTCTATAATTTTCTCCATCTTAATAACATTTATATTGTATTATGCTACATGTAAAATATTTTAATATATTAATCTGATTCTCACAAAAATGCCATGAAAACATGGTTTGAGCATTATTTCCCCCATTTTGTAGATGAGGAAAATAAATCTTGGAGAGATCAAAGCTTAGAGAAAAAAGGGACATAAGAAGGCATGTAGTCTAAGTCTTTTATTGACAAATAAGAAAAAGAGCAGAGATGTATAAATTCATATACTCTGATTACAATTTTAGGGTATTATTATGCCTGATGCAATTTTAATTATTATTAGTGGGAAAAAAACACCCAAATAATAGCTGGATAGCACTTTAATGTTTTACAAAAACAATGTACACATATCATTTGAGTCTCAAAACAAAGCTGACCTGATTCAAAAGCCTTAAGAGTCATAAAGCCAGCTTTTTTCTTTCACAAAATAAAAAAGTAGGGCTCTTCTCTTTAAATCAACTATATATTTTTAAAATAATAGCTTTTCATTTTCAAATTATGTGCAAAGATAGTTTTTGACATTTATCCTTACAAAATCTAGTGTTCCAAATTTTTCTCCTGCCCTTTCTCCCATGATCTCCCTTAGATAGCAAGTGATCCAATATATATTAAAGATTTGTAATTCTTCTATACATATTTCCACATTCATCAAGCTGCACAAGAAAAATCAGATCAAAAAGGAAAAAAATTAGAAAGAGGACAAAAAGCGAGCAAAACACCCATAAAAAGGTGAGAATGCTATGTTGTGATCCACATTCAGTTCCCACCATCCTTGTTCTTTATGCAGATGGCTCTCTTCATTACAAGTCTATTGGAATTGGCCTGAATCACTTCATTGTTGAAAAAAGTCACATCCATCAGAGTTAAATCAATATTATATTCATTCATTTAGTTCTTTTCAATGCTTTAGCACCCTCTTAAAAAAAAATGTTCTTACAACAAAATGACTATTAGGTCATTTTATTTACAGAAACTGAGTTAAATACATAAAAAGAACATTAGTTTCAATTCATTTCACTTTATGTCATCCTTTATTTTTAATATAATTATTTATTAGATAGTCTAGTCATATATACATGATAGATTTTCCTCTTAATATTGCTTAATGTTGTCCTATCTTGGATCAATCAGGAAATTATTCTACTAAGACATAATGGAATTCAACCCTGAATTCAAACTTAGAAGACCTGAGTTGGACTTGATGCTTTGATGCTGACTGGATATTTCTCTTACACAAGTAATTTTCCCTAAAGTACCTTCCTCATAGAATGTGAAGAAGATATTGATGTATAACTTGTATTGGTAGTCTTTTTGCTTATGCTCATCATGAATAATATTACAAAGCATGATGAAAAACAACTTCATTAATTGATTTATTTGCCTCTAAGGAGAACCCATGTGCCATCAATCCACTGAGTTACACTTTTTTGGTTTCAATTATAGCAAGATTGTCAATATTAACACGGCACAATGCCTCAATCTACCAATGAATTTGTCATTATTTGGAGTCCCAACATTAAAGCAATATTTATAGATCCTATAAAGATCCATTGGTTTCAACAAGTGCCAAAGTGGCCCATAGCATGTTCTGCCCTCTTTTCTAGTATCTAACATTGCCAGTGAAGATGTAAAAAGAGGACATGCATGTTCCTTTATTTTGTGATTAAAGAATTCTTTTTAACTACTGATCAACTTACTAGTGATAAGCTTCTCCATATTTATTTGGGTTAGTCCTTAAGAGAAGAGTTTACGACAAGGACTCTACTTGAAAGCTCTTCAACTTGGCAGAACCTTCTCAGGCTTGTTCTCTATTGATAGGATTTTCTAAAGCCCAGAGTCACTTTTATGTCATGGTACAGCACTGGAATAGGATTTCCTTATTACATATAGGGTCTCTTTGATGAATTTCATGACCATTCAAGAGGGATCAATCTAAAAATCCACATGGGAAAAACTGAATGGATAAGAAAAGCTTTTTGTCCAAACTGTGATTTATACCTGGGTAGAAAATCCATTTAGTCCATAAGTATTTATATCTCAGGCTGGTAATGCAGATTGATAAACTAGGTCTAGAACTGAAAAGAAGGAAGAAAACAAACTAGCTTGCATTTGAGAAATCATGCAATACCTTATATGACTCTAAGCTGCTCTCTGACACAAAATCTCACTTTTACATAAAAATTCTCCAATGATGTTGTATGATATTTAAACAAAACTTAATCTTTACACTAAAGTTCTCCAATGATGTTTTATGGTTTTAAAACACAATCTCTGAAGAATCTAAATGACTAATAATCCAAAAGGCAATAGAAAAATAGGCCATGGGTGTAGCAGCATGATAGCATATATGCAGTATAATATATGTATATGAAGGATCTTAAATGTTATCATTGAAGAAAAATTCATGATGAGAAAAAGAAGTAGGACAATCATATAGTGAGACAAAAAGATAACAGTTAGATAATTGATGTGCTACACTATATTTAGAAATTGTTGAAAAAGCACCTAGAAGAAAGCCTCAAGCCATCAATGCCTCTACAGCATAGGTTAATAGGGGCACACAGAAAAGAATTACACAAGATCAGGGAGATCATAGATAACATTAAAATATGTAGTTACCACAAGGAATGACTTATAAGGTCTTTATTAGAAGGGGGAATTTGAATCAGAAGAACAACTTCCTAACAAATGCATTTATAAGTGGGCTGCCTCTGGAGATAAAGACTGAATGATGGGATTTTGGAAATGTTTTATATGAGATTCATGATCAGGGAGTTGGATTTAGTAAGTACTAAGGTCCCTTCCAATTTTTAACAATTTTATGAAAAGAGTAATCTATATACTCGTATTTGGTTTAGCAGAGTACCTGCAATCCTACTTACTATCAGAAACAACATAGAAATTTGGAATGAAGGTAAATTTGATAAACTAATATTGTAACTTTTTTTTGCTATTTAACCTCCAAAATAACAATTCAGTCACAATTAATTCAACTTTACTACATGGTCCAGTGAGTCATCATCATTATTCTAAGGTAGTAATTTACATAATTTTTAGAGTTACAATAGTATTTTTAGTTTTGTTGTTTTTAAATATGAAGTACATGATTTGAAGATAAGTATATTACAAGAATGAGATCTGAAAATACAGTGAATTAAAAAAAAACTTGTGATAATGTTGTCTTGGGGCAAGTAATATCAAATGGAATGGAAATTGCTATGCTAGAAACTATTATAAAATTTTTCAATCTTAGGTAGCCATTTTCCTTTTAAATATTTATATGGAATTATAGATCTTTAGAGGTAAATAAACTAGTCAGAAGTGATCTAGTCCAACCTTCACCTAAAAAAAGAAACCTTGCTACATCTCCCAAAAGTAGTCATATAGATTCTACTTGAAGAGCTCCAGGGACACAAAATTCACTCTCTCAAAGCAGTCTATTCCATTTTTGGATTATTCCTTGATCCTAGTTCTGTCCTCTGAGACTCTCACTTAATATCCCTTAATATGTTTGAAGGCAATTGCTAATTCTTCTAATGTAAAATATTTCTTTAGTCATTGATTTTAAAACAGTTTTGCATCTTTCTTCCTTAATGGTCACTTTTTTCTGGACTTCTCTAATATATCTAAGGAAGAAAACTGGCTTAAAACAAGTGCTTCTATTCTAGGAACTTGTCTAGTTATTCAGAGAAGAGTTACGAAAAGAAGTTCTTTTGAGGAGTTTTGTTTTAAATAATCTGACCAGGTGCAGCCTGGAGTTTTAGCCTCCTTACAAAGCCTTTTGATACTCTATGATCTGTAAAATTGCATCATTTGAAGCTACATATGATTAGAATATTACAGCATATGAAACTAGAACTATTTGATATGTTTGAAACAGTTCCTAATAATAGCAACTCCAGGTACAAACTGCTTTGCATGGTTTCAAAAATAACTATGATCTTGTTTCCCCCTTTCATACTAAAAGAGAAAAAATATTAAATCTTTCAAATCTATGCCATACATTTAAGTATATATATAAAGTATAAGTATATAGACCTCTGAAAGCATTATTTAAGCCATGGCTACACTGATAAAGGGGAATAAATTGTAAATTTATTATTTTGGAATAGTTGTGCTATAGTCCAGTCACTGCAGGAAGCAATTTAGAATTATTCTAAAGATGTGACTATACTGTTAATATCCTCTGATCTGGGTATTCTGCTGCTAGGCCTCTCTCATAGAGATCAATTAGAAAAAGAAAGGGTCCATGAACACCAAAAGACAGCACTTTTTTTAGCAACAAAGAATTGGAAATAAAGTAGATACTCAACAATAGGGAAATGGCTAAGCAAGCTGAGACAAAGATGGAATATTACTGTACCTAGAGAATTATGAGGATGAAGAATAAATATAGAGAAGCATATAAAAACTTATTTAAACCTGATATAAAGTGAAGTAAACAATCAGTTAATATTCACAACTATAGTAATATAAATTGGAAGGCCAGTAAAGTAATTGAAACTAGATACTCTCAAATTATAATGATCAAGTTTCTTAATCCCAAAGAAGAGATATAGAAGACATTTTGGCAGAGGTGCAGAACTCTTGGCATGAGATTTTTTTTTTTTTTTTTAATGATATCAGACAATATCAATATGTTAGCTAATTATTAACTTTTTTTATTCTTCTCTTTTTTATTCTTTGTTCTACTCTCCTTGGGAGAATAAAGAGAAATGTAAATCATACTAAAAAAGACATCAGTACAAATTTATTTTTTAAGTATAATGCAATTTATCCAGATCTTTAAACCAGAAGAAAAAATAATTCAATGCATACTCTGAGGAGATTCCTCCAACAATAGGTAGAATTCTTTAATAATTAACACAAGGAGGATTTTTTTTTTCTCCTACCATATTACAAGTAAACGTCTTTATTCTCAGTAAAGGCCTAATATTCTTAAGTATTAGTCAAAGCACCAGATCTTTCTGAATAACCAGTATTCCTTGCAAATACCATAGAAACTCTGGAAGTTGAATTAATTCCATTAGAGCAGTTAAGTACACTGGAATAGTTAATTCCAAAATGTCTTGGAGGTGCTAATGCAGAGTAAAATCCAATCTGCTTGCATCACAAATAACTAGAATCCTCAGATAATAAGTTTTTTTTTTTTTTTAAACTAGGTACAAGTTGCAAGCTGCAATGATTCTATAGAAGAAATCAAAATTTTCAGAAGCTCACTACTATTTGAAGTCTAATGACCAAAAAAAAAATTTTCTGACAACGGTTTCGTAACAAAAATGATTCTAACGTTTTGCCAAAACTACAATTTTAATGTTTACAAGAATTTGTTGGTTCTGTCATTTTTTTACTGACTTAAAAATAAAATGCTTCAGATTTTTAAATACATGTCAAATATGGTTAGAATCTATTATAGGAAGCAGGCTATATAGCTTGGGTTTGCAAACTCATACTTTCATGAAATCATCCTTTTTTCATTTTTATCTGAGGTAAAAAAATAAAACCTTAATTCACCTGCTTCCCTCTACCTCCCAATTAATTAAAACTACAACATCCATTTCCCAACTAAGCTTAATTAAATTCTCACTGCACTTCCACATGTACACTATTAGATATAAAACAAAAACATCCACCAATTTAATGAAGAAATCTTATAGTACTAAGCTTCACAAAAATTCTAAGAAAAAGTTACACTTGGAACAGTGGCTAAAATAAATAATATAGCTAATAAACAAAGGGAGACAATATTGCAGCTGTAAAAACATATGACAGAAATCTCTGGGGAAAAGATACAGGTGTAGTAGAAGTTTCTGGATGTCAAATTGTTTTTCTGCAGGAAGGCTATAGTTGAGAATAGGTCAAGATGGCTTTAAAGATCTATGTCAAATGAAACTTAAGAACTAAAGTAATGCATTTGTGTGGTTCAAATATATTTTTTCAGGAAAGTTTAAAAATACTCAATCCAGGGGCAGCTAAGCTAGATGGCACAGTGGATAGAGCACCAGCCTTGAATTCAGGAGGACTCGAGTTCAAATGTGGTCTTAGACACTTAACTCTTCCTAGCTGTGTGACCCTGGGCAAGTCACTTAAACCCAGCCTCAGGGGGAAAAAAAAAAATACTCAATCTAACCCAGAAAACCAGGATTCCCCTGAAGAGAACTCAGTTCTAACTTACAGTATTTAAGAACTGATTTTACTTTTTATTTAATCAAGGCATATGATTTCAGTGGTACAAGAAGCTCAACAAGGAAACTAACTCTATCAATGTTGTTCAACAACTTTTACAGGCTTAAGAAAGTTGCCTGGAGTCCTGAAAGGTTAAGGGATTTGCCCAGGTCATAAATCTTCCATGTGTCAAAATCAGTATTTAAACTAAGGTCATCCTGATTCTGAGGCTATCTCTTAAGACATCCATTTTATTACAGTCCCCAAAATGAAAACAATAGCTTATATACTCAGGACAAAAAAAAGGCTGGCAAACTTAGTGAGCAGAGCAGAGCAAACCTTGGAGAAATTTAATATTAGATCTTGCTGAAGAAGACCATAATAGGCTATTCACAAGAACTTTTTGATAGGTAGCATTTCCAAGTATTTGTTCATTGTATTTTAAAAATTCATGTTAAAAAAACAACAACCTAGAATTTTAGGTCAGTGCTATTTTAAAAGAAATGGTCTCCTAGACAGTCATTATACGTTCTTCTATTTTTCCTTTAACTTTTTGCACAATGATGTTGTTGGCAGATGTTTATATTCTTCTAGCCTCCTGGTTTTAGGCTAATTTTGTTTTCAGAGAAATATTAATTCTCTTTTTAACCATCACTTTAGTGGAAGAGTCACTCTTAGGTTCAAATCATATCATTCACCTGAGAGAACAGGAATTTTAAGCGTAATATAAGAAGAGGCTTAAACTCTGTGTAACTGAAAACAGAAAAGAACATCAGTCAAAGTATTCTAACAGCTATTATGTTGAAACCTTCTAACCAGAGTAATGCCATGGCTGAGTCTTTTTGTAGTTTTGTGACAAAGTAAGAGTGTCCAAAGAAAATTGAAAGAACTTCTCAAATTAATCTTCACCCTGACCATCAAGGTCTTCAGTTCCTATCACAGTCCAATACTCTCCTGAATTTGTGATCTCATTGATGTGGATATAGACTCTAACAATGCAGATTGCAGCCAGTCCAGTACCTATCTCCTAATCATACAGCAACAGGATGGAAATAAACCAATTTATATTTAAGAATCTACTTGCTACTTAAAGTTAATTACCTTTAATCATAGTGGCTGAGAAAAGTATAATAGTCCTTGATTTATGGTTACTTTACTTTGTCCTACCTATGATTTTATGAATGTTAAGTACACTAATCTGGGTACTATACTGGTCCTCCATGCCCGAATTGTTTTTCTTTCTCATCTCCATCTCCAAGCTTCCCTGGCTTCCTTCAAGTCCCAAGTAAAATCCTATTTTCTGACCTTTGCTGACTTTCTCCCCTCACCCTTAAAATTAGTCCCTTCCCTTTCATGATTGTCCCCAATTTAAGATATTTCTAAATGGAGATAATCATGTTATATAGATATATCTATATATACCTACCTATATCCATGTAGACATATATAAATATATACACATATATGAATGAAACTAGATTTAAATGTAGTTGTGTGTTGTTCTCTTAAGAAAAGGGACTAGCTTTTACCTTTTTTAGTATATCTAATGCTTAGCACGATGTCTGGATCAATGTAGGTGTCTAATAAATGCTTAATGATTGATAATACCTTGGTTCTTTCCTATAGTATTCTTATCCTGTTCAACATTAAAAGTATAGACTATAAATTTAGGGACTCAACATGTAAATGTGTATGGAATAACGAAGGCTAGAAGGAGGCTTTTGTGGGAGCTATTTGCAGCCCAAAGGATAAGTTATTGCCTCCTATAACCATCTTATAATTAAGTGCTGGAAAAAAAAATCCAATTTTATTATAGAAAGAAGAAAGTATTCTTGTTAATAGTAGTAATAATTTTCCATTAAATTTGCAGTCCAACCTCATCATGATGTGATTGTGGTCAAGAGCTTTTGAAAGCTATGCTAGCAGAACTCAAGCTATGGTGAATCCTACTAAGCTTTAAAGGATTTTTGGTTGTTTATTTTGGGTATAGTCTATAGACAAGATGAATATCCATCAGCTGAGGACAAACAGTGCAATATGGAAAAGTTTAAGACCAGGCTGGATGCAGAGTAACAAATGAAGTAATTATGAAGACTAGGTACTACATAGTAGAGAGATATGGATTTTGCATTGGTAGAGGAGTATCTATACCTTGAAATATCAGAGGGATAGTAATAATAATACTGAGGCAAAGAAAAATATGAGTACTGTTATTCTGATAAGTATTAGTGTCTTAAGAAATAATATTAATCTATTTTCTTAAGGTCAAAGTTCTAAGTCAAGTTCAATTAACTACTGAGTTGGTGAAACAACCATCACTTTAATAAAACTACTAATGCTAAAAGAACCAGAGCAGCAACAATTATTCACAGTTCTTGAAATATGACCCCTACTTTTTCTTGCTGCCCCATTTCTTTTTTCAACCCATTCTGTGAGTTTTGCTTCTTTAAACTTTTCATTAGTTGTGGGGGGGGGGGGGGAAGGAAGGGAAGGAGGGAGTGCACAGAAGAGAAAGAAGAGAATTTAGAACTTAGAAAAAAAGACAAGTGTCTGTGTTTAAAAAAACAAAACAAAACAAAACAAAATTCTGCTTATTCTTTAAGCTCTAGTACAAATGCTATTTCCTCCATGAAACTTTTCTTGAACTTCCTCTCCTCTCCCACTTTGTACATATATGTTTTATTCATTAATATCTTAAATTCTATAATTTATTTTCATATGTGGATGGTGTAGTGGAAAGAGCACAAAATTTGAATCAGGAAGATATCATCCTATCTTGATCACTTCCTCTATGACCACGGGCAACATTCTTCATCTTTCTAAGCTTCAGTTACTTCGTCTGCCAAATGATAATGATGGCTAACATTTATGTAGCACTTGGCAAACCTTTCAAGTTTCATGTATGTTATGACACAACCATAGGTAGCAGCTAATCTTCATTAAAATTTGTAAAATGAAAATAATACCTTTTCAATCAACCTCATAAGGTTATTTTGAGAGTCAAATGAGATAATGGCTGTTTGCCAGATATGGTGATAATGGTGAAGATGTGGTTTTCCCCCTTCACTAGACTACAAATTCCTTGACAAACCCATTGAGTTAATTTTTGTCTCTACTGTAGTGCACAGAACAGTGCTTTGTACAAAAAAGATTCTTAAAAAGTTTCAACAACAATATTTTGACAAACATTACTTTTCTTCCCATCTGAAGTCTGATTTAGGTACACTTGTGACCAATGAAGAACACAATGAATATTTCTTAGTGAAGGCACAAATCAAAACAAACAAATAATAAAATAGAAAGAAAAAAGACCAAAGGCTATATAATTACATATTAGCCTAATGATGATGATGATATTGAAAATAATAATAGTAACAGCAGTTGATATTTACAATATGGTTTAGGATTTTCAAAATGCTTTACCTATGCTACCTAAATTTATCAATCCAATTTTTACTGAGTATTTGCATGAACTGAGAAAGTACTCAGTTTTTATAATTTTCTTATTCAACTGGTAAAGATAGCATTGCCCTTTAAAAATAGTAACTTTGTTAGATTTATTTGTGACACTGATATATGACATATCTTAGATGGAGCCAACAGAAGAGTAAAGGTGTTATCTTTTTCTTCCGAAAACAAGAAGTAAACTCCTCTTTTCAAAAATATTGTTCATGCTAGTTCTACTTGACATTTTAAAAGCATCTACTGTGTAGAAGATATGAGATGTTTTTTGATTCAATGACCAGAAAGCCAACTTTGGAGTTAGTTTTTCCTACATCTCATACATGTAGAGATAAATATATCTCTATGAGATAAAATGCATACATATGTAATTATATTGTTTATATGTTGCATAAAATGATTAAGAAAGACTAGAAATTATATAAAGCTTTGGAGGAAGAAGAGGTTATTATTTCAGTATTTTCTACCTGATTTCAATATTGCTTTTAATGAACTGTCAACTGTATTCTTTCATATGTCTTCTTTGGGGTGGAGTTTTTTTTAGCATAGGGTCACTGTTACAAGGAAAACATCATGGAAGAGGTACTATGTAAACTGGGCTTTGAAAAATGGGAAGAAGCTGGGGGTAAAAGGGCATTCTCCACAACAAGCCTTTTAGGTAGATAGTGCAAGGTTTATTCTTCTCCTTCTGTAGATGAGGAAACAGTATATATATTTTTTAATTAAAGATTTTTATTATTAAAACATATGCATGGATAATTTTTCAACATTGACCCCTGCAAGACTTTGTGTTCGAAATTTTCCCCTACTTCCTCTCATCCCTTTCCCTAGATCAAGTAATCCAATATATGTTAAATATGTAACAGGGCATTCTCCACAAAGGTAGTGGTATGAGCTAGTGTGTGGAGGAGGAAAAGCATAGATTATGTTTGGGAAACAATGAATAAATTAATTCACTAGGAGTATATAGTTGGGTGAAAGTTTTCTTACCAAAAGGTCGGAAACTAAAAACTGGAATCTAAATATAGGTTTCTTGGGCTCAAGTCTGTGCTTTCCAACTACACATTTACCAAAAACAGTAAACATTCTTCTAAATTTCCTCTACAATATAAGCAAATCAATTATGCTTTTCAAATCAGGAAAACCTGAAAGCTATAACACAGTACCTGATTTCAATACTTGTTCACTTTCTTCCAACTCTTTGTTTTCTAGATTTGGCATCTCTAGGGAGCTAGAGTCTTCTATAATACTTTCAACATCTCTGTCTTGATTCTTGAAGGTGTTCTCTTTTGCCTGGGATTCCAATTCTGTTTCTTCTGATTCAAGGAAGATTTGACCAGCTACCACTCGGGCCTTAACTGATTCTTCTGATGGCAAGGAAGTCTGAGAAATGTTTAAAAAAAAAAATTCACAATGAATATATATTTTAGTACATTAATTTAATGAAGTTATTTTCTAGTGAATACTGATATGTCTTCCCCTAGGAGTGTGACCTATATTTGGCAAGTGTGACAGTTAGACTGACTAATCTGACAGGTTCTGTTAACTTTGATTTAGAAATGATTGTTATCCTTTGAGCCATCTTTTTGGGCAGCCTCCTTTAAGATTCCTTGTTTATATCTATGGCACCTTTTAATTGACCTTAGCAAAATTATTTCATTTTCTACTATTTTAAAGTAACTTTCCTCCAAAACTAGTCATTTTCTCAAATAAATTCTGCTCCTTCATTTCAAAATTATTTTTAATGACCTGTCAACCACAGGACTTTTACATACCTACCCTGGGATGGCTTTCTTTTTTTAAACATAGGACTAATACTACAAGTATCCAAAAAGTGACATATGAAAAACATTTTTGAATAAAAAATCATTAAATCATTAATAATGATTTTTGTGGTTGTCAAAAAAATCGAAACTGAGATATGTACTACTTAGTCAACAGGAAATAATTAAATATCTTATGACATGTTAATATAATAAATATTGTTGTATTTTAAGAAAATCATAAAATGGACAATTTCTGAGGAACCTGGGAAGACCTTTATGAACTGAATCAGAGTTAAATGAGCAAAAATGGAACAATATATGGAATGATAACATTTTAGAGAAAAATATCTTTCAAATTTGAAAGATTTCAGCTCTGATAAACATGATGATAAGCCATGAGTCTGAAAGAATGAAGATGAAACACAACTCTTGCCTCATAATGGAAAAGTGATTAAATTAAAATGCAAAAAGAGATACACATTTTTCAGGCAATACTAAAATGTAAATTTATTTTGCTATATAGCTATGTACTGAGGACTAAGTTTTTCTCTTTTTGTTCTTTTAAAATTGAACAATGAGGGTACTGGGAAAGACAGATTAATTTTAAAAATACTTGTTACTTGAAATATAAAACAATAGCTTGTTTTTTTAAAAATGCATTAATACATGTAAAGGATAAATATAAAGAAAAATAGAACTTAAACTGGCTCTAGTTAAAATTATACAGTTATTTGACTTCAGATGCTTCAAAACCAATAGAGAAAAAAAACCAGATGCTTTTAAAAAATTTATTCAAATGTGTCAGATGTAGAAAAAGCCAACTCCAAAGTTGACAAGCAACATCTCATACCTTCTACCACAGTAGGTGCTTTAAAAATGTCAAGTAGAACTAACATGAACAATACTTTTGAAAAGAGGAAAGTTTACTTCTTGTTTTCAGAAGAAAAAGATAACACCTTTATTGTTCTGTTGGCTCCATCTAAGATATGTCATACATCAGTGTCACAAATAAATCTAACAAAGTGACTATTTTCAAAGGGCAATAATGCTATCTTTATCAGCTGAATAAGAAAATTATAATTCTGTTTATCATATAAATGAAGATTTTTATATGTTTAGTTATACTGTCCAAACCCTTAACACAGGTAACCTCAGATTTACCCTGCACATATAGTTGTTTGCAATTTGTCTCCTTTATTAGACTGTGAATTCCTGAAGAATAGGGACTGTTTTCCATCTTTCTTTGTATCTTCAGGACCACACAATCACTTAAGAAATGCTTGTTGACTTGTGGTTGGTCAACTTAGCTAAACAGCATCAAATATAACAAAGATTTTTATTTCTTACCTTGTCCAAGGATTCATCCTGACCTCCTTCATCATCTGTAAAGAAAGTTCAAACAAGTTATTATTAGCTTCATTTTTGGAAAATTAAGGATATTAATTGTCAAATATTTAGCAAAATATACCAAAATAAGGAATCATAAACTGGACAGTCAGTCCTTGAAATAATCATGAATTTCAAGTGGAAGTCTGGAACAAACTAAAAACTGAAGTGTCCCTCAATTCTGCTGCACTATATATCTGTTATTCCTTCATTTCCTTTTTATCATCAAATTTTATAAAGGAGCTATCTATATCAATTGCTTCTATTTCTTGACTACCTACTCATAGTGAAGTCATTCTAATGAAACTGCCCTCTTAATTGTCAAAGCCAATGATTTTTCCTAGCAATTCCCCCTTTTAAAGCTTTCTACAGCAAACTATAATAGTCCCTCTCTCCTCTCTTGGCTTCCTTAAATACTATATCTTCTTCTTCCTCAGTTTCTTTGGTTTTTCTCTGCTTCCATTCCCCTTAATATAAGCATTTTCTAAGTATTTCTTCCCTCGTATACCTTACCCTTGATGATCTCAATCACCTCCTTTAACACTCACCTCTATGAAAATGACTTAAAAACCTCTTTTTTAAACTTTTAAGTCCCAGAAATATGTTTTCAACTACTTACCACTAGGTTGTCCTGTCTACAACTCTATCTAAATGTCTAAATCAGAATTTATCTTCTTTCTTTATAATATACTCCTTTCCCTACTTGCTCTAATTCTGTCAATAGTACCACAGTTCTGCCATTCTCCCCTCATACAATTCAGTACACAGGTACTGTCAATTTATCTCAACAATACCTCCTATATCTTCATTTCTATTTCCACCAAAGTTCAGGTTCTTATTACTTCCCACCTGATTTTTAAAAAATCTTAGTCGGTCTCTTTCAACCTCCGGTTTCTTGCTTATGCTAATCATACATGTTATTTCCATATGCCCAAGTCTGACTGCATTGTTGAACTGATTAAAAACTTTCAATGGCTTCCTGTGGGATCAAATAAAATTTAAAGCCCTTATCCTAGAATTAAAGACAGTCCAAAATCTTGCCTTTCATCCTTATTTTATACTACACTTGCTACACACTAGCTAAACTTAGTTACTCATCAACTATGGTACTTATCATCTCTGTATCTCTACTCACATTGTTCCCTATACTTGGAATATCCTTCTCACTAATCTTTTTTTAAGTCTTACTCATCTTTCAACCTTACAATGTCACTTTCTTCATGAAACCCTCGCTGAGAATCCTGTTACTCAGCATCTCCTCTCATTGAAGCTTAAAATGGGAAAGGAACCCTGGAATCAACTCATTCAACCTGTACCTGGCAAAGGAATCCTCCCTATAATAGTTCTGAGAAGTGACTCCAGTTTTTACCTTGAAACCTCCAGGGAAGCATAACCAAGACAGCCAAATCCTGGAGATAACTATTTGTCAAAAACTTTCCCTATCCCTCTTGTGAATCTATTTGCAAATTTCACCTTTTACTCCTACTATAGTTCTAACCTCTGGGTTCTAATTTCTCTCCCATGACATGAGTCTCTTCAATTATTTGAAGCTAGCTAATAAATTTTCTCCAACTTCCCTATCTCTTCATTCCCAATGTCAGAGCCTTCTCTGCAGAAAGCTGAGCAGCAGTGGGTAAAGTACTGAAATAGGAGTCAGGAAATGTCAAAAGTAGAATTTCATGCCTTTAACATTTACTTATGTGACTATCTTAGTCATTTAATTTAGCTGAGCCTCAGTTTCCTCATCTTTAAAAAATACTTGTTATACCTACTTCATATGAGGTTCAAATAAAATATGCAAAGCAACTTGGAAACCTTCAACTTTCAAGCAATATATATATTTAACTATTATACATAATAACAAATTTCTTCAACCAATTCTTATATAACATGGTCACCACAAGCTGAAGCCTACCCATATCCTTAAAATGTGATACCCAGAAAAAAATACTAAACATAAGACTATGGATATGCTGTGACTGGGCATAGTACATACAAATAATTACACCACTCAATCCAGATACTGAATGTCTATTAATGAGTTTTGTTAAATTCTTTTTAATGCCAGGCTATATTGAACTTACAATCCACTAAAATTTTTATAGGTTTAATCTTTGTTGAGCAGTGCCCGTCTAATATATATCTATATCTATCTATATGCAGATAGACATAGGCACATATCTGTATATTTATATTTATACATAAAATATATATATGTGGATGGTGAGAGGGATAAGAGGAAGAGATGGTACAATTTCATTGGCTTAGGGAACTCCCAGTAAGGAAACTCCCTTTACTGATGCAGATAGGCAATTGCTTTGTCTTTTATAGTTTTAGAGTGCTGACCATGGCATTGTAAGTTTAAATAACTTGCCCAAAGTTACAAAGTTAATATGTAGGCAAACCAGTTTAGCTGATACAGAGAGATACCTTGAGGAAGAAAAGGAAAGCACCATATGCCAGGTAAATCAAACTACCACTACCACCACCTTGACCACTATCTTTCCTTTAGACCCTGATGAAGACAGCCTAGGATATCAAATCTATGAACCTTGGGAATAGTAATGCTTCTAGTCATTGTCAAAAACACTGTAGTCATTACTTAGTAAAGTCCCTGTGGAGATGTGACCTGGCAACTACTTCTTCAGATACTACAAAAGAAAGTTCTTGCCAACCAGTCCTTACTGTCAAACGGTTCAACATTAAAAACTGATATGATTATATTAGTAGAAGTGACATTAAAGGAAAGCAATTAAGATCTGATTTGCCAGTTTACCTTAAGGATTTGGGGATTTTTCTTTCTGACTTACAGATAAAATCTTCTACGTATGTGTTTTCTATTAGAGCATAAGCACCTTGACAGCAGGTACTTTATTTTCTAGGCAGCTACGTAACATAGTGGTTAGAAATCTGGACTTGCCCCAAGTTCAAATCTTGCTTCAGGCAATTACTATGTTACACTGGGCAAGTCATTAGCCAATGTCTGCCTCAGTTTCCTCATCTGCAAAATGGGGATAATAGCACCTACTTCCTAGGGTTGTTGTGAGGACAAAATGAGATATATGCAAATTTTAAAATGAAATATAAATGCTAGCTACAATGATTATTTGTAACCCCAGCATTTAGTATATACCAAGCACCTAATAAATACTTATTTAAAAAAATTCATTCATTCATGTTTTTCAGAGATAGGAACTGGATCAAATTGTCCTCACTCTGAGGGTAGCTTTCTAATGTCAGGTTGAACCTCATGGCTTCCACATAGTAGCTTTTTGTTGCTGTGTTGGATTTTATCCCATTACATTTAATCTTATTATATTCACACCATCATTCTAGCCTGTTGAAATATTTTTGGATCCTGCTGTTTAACAGATATCAAGATTAGTGCATCCCATCTATATGTCTTGTATTTTATTTTATTTTATTTTTTATTTCTAGGGGAGGCAGGCAGCTTATCTCCTTTACTAGAGTATAATTCCTTGAGGACAGGATCCAGCTTTCATTTTACTTTATGCCTCTAATAAATACCCTTCCTTTCTCCCCCATACTTCTAGCTCTTCATTGTTATTTTTCTCCACTGGAATGTAAACTAGCATTAAAGAAAGCAGCTGTCTAGCATGAATTTTCATCCCTACCACTTGACATAGTGCTAGGCACATAGTAAATGCTTAATAAATGATTTATTGCTAATTCATTCGCTACCTAGAACAGCACCAGAGTTTGTTAAAAAAATTTAATTTATTCAGTGAATGTTTATTGTCCCAGAAGAAGTGTTCCATCATCACAAAGGTGTTTTAAAAAGTCATATGAATTCTTCTGGTTTAATTTCATTATTTCTTACTACCCTGTCTGACAAATGATCAATTATTTGTTTATTCTAATATCTATCAAGTGCCAACTAAGTGCAATGCAAGTACTGGGTCTTGTGGGCAAACGGATCCTATCTTACAAATAAGATAAGGTCCCAGTCTTCAAAACTCTTACAATCTATCTTTAAAGGTGATAGATACAAAAGTGATATGTACAAAATCAATACAAAATAAATGAAAATACAAATGTACAAGACTACAAAAATTAAAGTGTTTATAGAATTAACTTGACTTTCTCTTTTCCCAGTTTCCGTTACTGTTTATCAGCATCTTACAACTTATTAAATTTAACCAGCAACTGTTCCTCAGAAAGGAAAGATGTATCTTTTTTTCTCCTCCTACAAACTTACAAAGTAAATTTCATATAGTAGACACTTCAATAATTGAACAATTAGTTGTTAAATACCTCCTATTTTTAAGCACTGGGCTAGATACTAGGGATACAAAGATGAAACAAAATTAAAATGGTCTATGTTATCAAGGAGAGCATATTCTACCAAGTAATATCACATACACAAAGAAATATAAAGTCATTTCCAGAGGAAGAAAATTAACAAACTGGGGCACATTAGGAAAGCTCTGGGTGGAATGAAGAAGAGTAACATGGTCATTCCCGACATGGGGAACTACTAGAGCTGTGCTGGGACTGAAAAAATGCTGAGTTTGGGTAACAATTAATAGGCTTATTTGGCTTTAAGTAGAATGAAGGGGAACAATATGAAGTAAGTCAAATAGGGAACATGAAAACCAGACAAGAGAAAAACTTTTTTTTTTTTTTAACAATTTGGCTGATAGGTATTTTATAATAGGGAGTCACAGAAGTTTTGTGAACATAGGAATGTCATGGTCAGATTTGACTATGAATTGAAGAAGGGAGAGGCAGCAACTGAGAAGCTATATTAAAACTGTAGAATGAGTTATGGAGCCTGAATTAGAGTAGTGGCCATAAGTGGGGGTAAAGGGACAGATACTAAGGGATAAGGGATTTGTGGATGTAGAGCTGACAAAATCTGGCAATTTATTGCTTATAGGACTCAAGGAAAGAGGAGGAAGAAACCAAGAATGATTCAGATGTGGCACACTTGAGTGACTCAAAGAATGGTGGTATTTTAATAGATTTAAGGAAATTTTAAGAAGAAATGTTTTCAATAGGAAAGATAATAAGCCACTTTGGATAAGATGAATTGATATATTTTTAGACATGCAGATAGAGATATCCAGAAAGTAGTGGGCAACATAGGACTAAAATTCAAAGAAATTATGATCATAGAGAAATATCTATATGCATTTTGGAATTATACATATTAAATATCTGGTGACTAACTAGAAGGAAATATACGTATCCACATAGGAGAATAAAAAAAAAAAAGATGATGCAAAAATATTTTAAAATACAGATAATTCCATTTGCATGCATTATTTCATTTTTCTATTTGTCTAGATATGGGATTCACTAAAAGTGAATTTTTATTAATTGTGCAGTGTATTTCAGGAACAGAACCAAAATCTCATAATAAACATTAACATACCACCCTATAGCAACTTACTATTGGTCTCTTTATTAAGAAATTAACAGTCTGTTCTAAACAAGTGATAATTCCAGTCAAGGAAAAATAGCACTTGCTCCTTGACTCTGCTTTTTGTTTTTTTCTCATCCCATTTCCTCTTTCTCCTATTCTTCCCAAATTTTCCTGCTACTTCTTGTTTCCTTCAGCTATTACATCCCCCTTCTATCCGGCCACTCACTCTTACATAACCAGTAAGCAAAGGCTTACTTGTCTAAATGAAATGTCTGTTTTCCCAGCCTAGTAAAACTGTCAAAACAAACAGAGGAGTTTTCTACATGGGGTTCCTCCCTAATGGTCTTAAACTAAACTTAAACTAAAGTGCCACTTTATTACACTGTGTTAATATTACCCTCAAATAAACTAGCTGGAAAAGTCTGAATAATTGAGAATTATGGTATATAAAACAAATTACAGAAGTAGTATTATTAAATGATAGTTCCTGTTCTCATTTTATGACAAGAATTAAACTACATTGTTGTCCAATTGATTATGTAATTATAATGCATGGATAAGATTGTCATTGATTTGCCAAAATCAAATGCTTTCTTCCTACCAATTTCAATCTGACCTCTTCTCAAATATCCCAAAAGTTAAAAGTATGAGTGTTGGGGAACCCAAATGTTTTGTGTTCATTTCAGCTTTTGGATATTTAAAGAAAGATTCTTTAATCAAAATAAATTTCTTTTTGGCCAAAGCTTTTTTGGCACTTCATGAATGTTCACTTTTTCACCCACCAAGGGAAAGAAAATGAAAAGTTTCAGTATGTACACCTAAATAAGTGTAGCATTTGATCAAAATACAGTGTTAATTTTAATAAGCTATAGACATCAAAGCAAATTACAATTATTATATTTCTTTATGTTTAAAGATGAAAAGTTAATTACTGTAACTTGTTGCATTTATTTCCTAATAACACGTATTCCAAACAATCCACAGTTTACTAATTCCAAACAATCCACAGTTTACTAATTTTTTAAAATTATGTTTCTTGTTTAGTCATGCAGTGAATCTTGTATCCATGCAAACATAAATGGTTCTATGAACAAAAAGTTTCATATTTTAAATCAACTTTTTGTATTATTCCTTCCAAATATGCATTTCTTCTATTTATTTGTCAATAAATTATGCATATTTTATCATGGTAATTTTGTTTAAAAATAAGTAATCACACTTACATATAAAAGGAGGAAAAAGTTAGTGAGAACTGAAAACAAGGAGTAACAACGAGAAAATCTGTTTATGAACACAAGAATACATGGTGATTTCTGTTACCAGATTTCATCCTGATTGCATCATTTACTCAGCACCTCTTTTGAGAAACAATTAAGTAGCAATAGGTTTCAGGTAATGAAAATATCGACAGATCCTAACCCATTTACTAAAAGCTGAAAGAAATACACTCTACATGATAATATTAAGACTGACCACAAAGCATAAGGTATTTTCTCTTTGAAACAAATAGATATTCTATTATGGTGATGAATGACTCACTTGAAAACTACTGATATATGTTCGAAAGGGAATGAAGCTATTGGCGTTCTTAAAGGAGGGACTGTTTAAAAATGACAATGCTTTTGGTAAATAGTTAAAAGAGACTTCAGATTATTAATTTTTTTTTTAAAAGAATCTCAGTTAATCAGAGCTTAGAAAAATTAAGCAAAAAGAAAAAAAAGAGGTTAGGACATAAAACAAATTAGTAGGTTTTCAATTAATACTTACTTATTTTCTACTCAATGTTATCACATCATGATAGCATACTTCATTCATCATAGGTAGAAATTTAGATTCTTTTTCAAATGTAAATTTGCCTTTGGTATAATTGAAATTTACATTTTCTATATCATTTTTAGCAAAGCAACATAATGCTGTTGATATGATTTAAAAAAAAAGTGATCACAGTTCAATCTATTTGTCACATAAACTAGATTGATATAGAGTTTAAAAAGAAAGAAGCATGGTCAAGAAAACCCGATGGACAGCTCTGGTTCATGGGGTCAGAGAAAGTCAGATACAAGTGAACAATAACAATAAAAAAGACAGCACATAAGCAGTTGTCAGTTTTTAGGCAGGTTTGGGAAAATAAACAAGCAAACAAATAAACAGCAAAAAACTGAAGTCTATGTTTTATTATTATGGTCCAAAGGAAACCAACTTTGTTAAAATATTGTTATTAAAAAAAAAAAAAAAAAAAGCTAAGAACCTAATTCTGTGGTTCGATAAGCAATAGTCTATTTCATTAGGTCACAGTTTTAGAGTTAAAAGATCCCTCACAGAATACTGAACCCAATTCCATTTTCTCCCTTTCTCCCTTTCCCCAAAGCCTTAACATTAAGTTCCTGGAATATAGTAGAAGTTAAATAAATGCTTACTGACATTCAGTAATTTATCCAAGGTCTTACTGACAGATAGGATAAGATGAGCTGCAGGATTTGGGTCCAGCTCCTTTTACTCCACAGCTCCTGTTCTGTACTATGCTGCCTCCTAAATTTCTACTATAGAAATTGGCTAAACATTATTTTAAACTACTTGCTCAATGGCTTCTAGTGGAAAGCTTTGGTCTTTAAATACAACTAAAAAAACCCCCAAAACCTCAAAACATTTAATAACAACAAACAAAAAAATCACAAGTAACTTCCATTTTTAACATGAAAAATCTGTATCTCTGTAAATTATCAGTGCCTGTGGCACTGCAAAGGAAAAAAACCCAAACCTTCTGCTCTAAAATTTTTTCACATTATTTTAAGAAACTAATTAGGATTAAAACACTTCTGTCTCTGAAAAGACATTCTAGCTAATATTTATAAATGACAAATGACCCTTTGAATACTGACCATGTTCTAAGTTGCCAAAAATGTGTTTTGTACCAGATAACAGTATCACTTTAATTCTCCAGTACAAAATTAGAAATATAAAATTGGTCAAATATAGAACACCTGCAATTAGACTATAAGAGGTAGGCAATTTTTTTAAAGCATCCAAGTAATTAAAGTTTTAAAAAGGGGTGAAATGCCAAAATAAACAAGCAGTTTAAACAAAACAATGGCAAAAGTCACTTAAATTTGTACTATGAAGATAGTCTGCAAAACTTAATCTTATTCCAAGAGCATTTACTTATCTTGTACACAAATGAATCCTTTGTGAGTACAATATCTATATTGTCTTAATGCCTGTCATATACCCTTTCATTTTACGAGAATTATGTAACCTTCATGCAAATCCTGTGGGGTTTAGTAGGAAGAACAGGGGATTTAGACTCAAAGAACCTTAATTTGGCTCCTGGCTAGAAAACATAACACTTGTGTGACTCTGGACAAGTAAGTCATTTAACTTCTTAAAGGGTTGAACTACTCTCTAAGATTTTTTTCCTTCTTATGATCCAAATGCCATAATTTTAAGTGCTGATTAACCTGTGGTAGAAGTTGGGAGAAAACATTAACTGAAAATCATCTTGTTCACATGGATGCAATGTTTAGGACTGTGGCATTTCAAGGTTATTATCAGTTGAATCCGAGTTCACCATTACAGTCAGATTCCTACTCAGTTATCTGTTATATACCTGGTGATTGACATGTTCTCCATAACCATGTTTGTTCCCTGAAGGTAGAATCTATTCTCCCCTCCCCTTTGCTTCCCTCCAGTTTAGCATATACTAAGTACTAAATAAATGCATCTTAATTGACTACAATATTCCACTGGACAAGGATATTGAAGGCAAGACCTGGTCTAACATATCATTTAAAAAACAACTCATTATTACCAATGGCAATGTCAATATAATCTTTATATAAGAAGATCTAACGTCTTGTCAGTTTTTAGAACAAGTGATATCAGACTACATAAGACACCAATAATAGAATTTTAAAATAGGAACTTTCATTTTAGAAGCAGAATTAAGGGAATGCAACAATTTAGAATTAGGCCAGATATCTGAGGTACCAGATAATTACTTGTGAATTCTCTTGCAGAAAACAAAAGAGAAAATCCTTTCGGTAGTTCAAAATGATAGAATATATGAAGCACTGTATAAATTTGTTATTGTCTATTTATGAAAACTGATGAAAATTCTAGCATTACATTGTATTGGTTTGAGCGAGAAACACTTTCAGATTCAAATAAAGGTCCTAATAGAGATGGCAATGAAGCTCTAGAAAGGCAAACCAATCATTCCCCAAAGTAGATACACCAAACAGATAAGAACAACTCTAAGTGCAGGGACCAAAACAGATCACAAGACATTCCTTTCAGGATACTTTTTTTTTTTTTTTTTATCAAAATATCAAAAGCAATTCTGAACTAATTTCTTCCTTCTCGAAAACGAATCCGAAGCCGTTTGATATGCAATTCCTAATGCAATTCTCCTGCCTCATTTTCAGGCAACAACAAAAAATCCTACAATGGTAACCACCCCACACCATGAAAAGGGCTCACAAGAGCCAGAGCATATGGTTAACTCCACACTGTTAACTACTAGAACTAGGTGTCCCCTTTCTCCAAAGTGACAGCTCACAGGGTGCAAGCTCCACAGATCTGGAAATCCATATAGTGGGGTGCCCTGATGTCTGGAGTGTCTTCATTAGGACAGGGCCCGGAAGGGGCCTCCTCCTCAGTCCCAGAGCACTACTGCCAGTGGGGTGAGGGCTTCAGGGGTCCTGCTCCTCCTAGGTGGGTGTCCTTGCCAGATGCTGAAGCAGGATGGATAAGGTGTTTATGTGGGTTACGCGTGTATGTGTGTGGGGTGCGTCGGGAAGGCCTCCATTTCCAGACTCTTCCAGGACCCTCCTCCCCCCGCCTCCGACTGACCTTATAACCACCGGCCTCCCTACGCCCCTACACGTCCCAAGCGCTCACAACCCGGGTCAACCGAAGCCAGCGAAGGAGTGACAGGTTTGGGGGTGCGCGTGGGGACGGAACCCTCTAGGCGGGGGTTGGGGTGGGTCGGGACAGATAGAGAGGGTCCTTATCCCGCCCCCCAGCCCGGCCTTCTTAGTGGGTCCCTCTCCCAGCCCAGACCGGGCCTCAGAGAAGGGGGAGGCGGCGGCCCCGAGTGCCTCAGTCGGGAGCAGAGCAGGGGGGCGGGTACTGACCCGAAGCCGCCCACACCGAGGCGCAGCCCATCAGCGCCCCATAGAACAGCAGGGCCAGCCTGACCCGGACGCGCATCCTGCCACCGCCGCCGCCGCCTCCGCCGCCGGGGCCGAGGTGCCGATGCCACCCTCCCGTCAACAGTGGTGTCTTCGTTGTTGCCGCTGCTGCCTCCCCAGCCACAGGATCAGCCGCTGTCTCCCGGCTTCCTGCTCCGGCCACTCGGAGAACCCTCCCTCCCGTCCCGCCCCTCAACCTTAACGCGTAGCCAATCCGCTTCCCGTCCCTTCGGGTGCCGGGGCCAATCTCCGCAGCCGCTCCGCCCGCGCCGTCGTCCCGCCCCGCAGGGTCATCTAGCCACCAATCGCGGCGCGCCGTCCTGCACCCCGGCCTCCTTAGTTGGGTCACGGACGCGCCGACATGGCCCCAGCTAATTGGCGGCTCGGGTCTCAACAAAGCTAGGGCGAGGCATCGGGAAAAAAAGAGAAAGGCAGAAGCACAGATACGGGCTCGAACCACAGTACCCATAATGCCTTTTCGTGAACCTTCTCGCGCAGGGCTCTTGGGAAATGTAGTACAAGTCCAACCACGATTTAAAGGTGTTGGGCAAGGTGCTATTTTAAATGTTGCTGGGAAGGAGAGGTTTACCCCTAACCACTAGACAGAACACTTTATAGTGGAGAATAACTCTATTTAGCCCTAAAACATGTAGTGTCAAAAAATTATATATATATAGCAGAGCACGCCTGTTCTTATTTAGGAGCATATGCACACATGCCTTTTACTTTACCTACCTGAACAGACACTGCGGCACCAGGTAGTCACCCATCACTCCTATTCTGGGGCGCGGATCCACAAGAAAACAAATTAGGGACAGTTTAAAAGCTTTTGTCTTTGCATTCCTGTTTTATTTCTAAAAGCCTAATTAAACACACTAGCGGTGAATTAAAGGAGGAAACTGGCAACTGCTAGGAACGAATTGGGAGGAATAATTTTTTGCTTACTTAAAGGATCATGCCTTTAGATCTGAAAGGATCGTGGTGGACATCCCAATTTTCTGGAGGAAGTTAGGCCCCAAAGGAGTGAATCCAGTTCCCCAAGATTGACTCCATTGGAGAGCTCTTTTCATCATACTTGGCTCTTCACTCCGAGATGCAAAAAAAAAAAAAAAAACAAAACCGAAAACAAAAACCCAAACCAGAGGCCTCATTTCTTCATCTGTAAAAGAAAGGAGAGGGTTTGGACTTGGGTAACCTCCAATATGCAACAGAAAATAATATACTAGAATCACCTCATCTCATATTTTGGTACTTAGCCCCAAGATTGCTTCCTGTCATCTAAGGTTAGGCCATCTGCATAGTCCCACAACTAAACCATTCTATATAACGGGGCCTTTCTCCCCCCAAATTGCTTACTCTTGTTAGAGACTCTGTGACCTTCATTTTATTTTTCTTTGAAGTGATTATAATTATTATTGGAGTAAAATAGCTTGGCCTCCTAGGTAGACTTTTAGCTTATGGAAAAATAAATTATCTAATAGAATTTTGATGATAAGAATCCTTCTACTCAGTTAATAGGACTATGATTCTTGACCATTTTGCAAGACTCTTAAAACCACTGCTTTCCAGTCTCAACCTCACCCTACTTTTTTATGTGCCCACACATGCACTTAAGTAACAACTAGCCGTACAGAGAATATAGCTTGGGAAATTAGTAGTCTTTGTTCTCTATTTTCCAAAAAGAGTCCAATGGCCTCTTCTTGGTCAAAATAGGCATGTGTCTCTTTAAACTTGAAAATCTTTAATCTGATCCTTTGCCAGTGGTCCTCAAACTTTTTAAATAGGGGGGCCAGTTCTCCCTCAGACTGTTGGAGGGCCGGACTACAGTAAAAACAAAACCTCACACTCTGTCTCCGCCCCTCAGCCCATTTGCCCGATCTGGCCGGCGCATAAACGTCCTGTGCGGAGGCATCTGGCCCTCAGGCTGTGGTTTGAGAACCCCTGAACTAGGGACTGCCAAACTTTACGAATGAATGCATGTCTTTACTTACCCTCTAACAATCCATCCTTGTCTCATCACTGCTGAAACTATAATCGAAAAAGTTATCAGTGATTTCTTTGAAGCCAGACATACTTCAAAATGGACTGTGTCTTTTCTTTGTTTTCATTCTTTTTGATTCTTCCCTTGTAATTTTTTTCTTTTGAGCGCTCTTGCCTTCTTGAAACAAGCCTTTCTTTGCTTGACTGATGCTATATTGTTCCACTTCTCCTCCTACCTTTTTCCTTCTTTGGTTCTTCTTCCCTCTAAATATGCTTTTTCTGAGGTCCTCTGCTTTTTTCTCTTTGTAGTAGTCTTAGAATTATACATTCTCACAGTTTCAACTTTAATTCCTATGCTGAAGACCCCCAAGTTTCAATTTCATATCCTTTGCTGTCTGATAGATATTTCTATTTGAATTTTTTTTTTTTTACCATTGCTTCAATTCAACATGTCTAAAATAAAATTCATTATTTCATCCTTACCCTCAAAGTGTCATTCATTCCAGTTTCCCTTGCTCTATCAGTTTTGTATCAGGATTGAGCCCATGACACTGTTCTATCATGTAAAATAACCAAATCCTGTAATTTTTTTCTTCTCATGAAAAGTCTTTTATCTCTTCCTTTCTTTTCCATCATTATTTAGATCTTTATTACACTGTACCTAAATTATTAACTCTCACACCTAGACACTATACATAAATCTAGTTTGTCTTCCTTTAACCAAACCTTTGAGATTGTTTTTCCTTAAATATTACTTTCATCCTTCTACCCTATCCATTCTAACCCTGGTTAGAATATTTCAATGTATTATTTTTTAAAATATATTTAAGGATCTTGGATTTTATCACCTCAAAGAACCTATCTTAGATAAAAACCAGAACAAATAGTCTGACCCCTTTATGTTACAGTTGAAGAAATGGAAGCATAATGAGATTAATTGATTTGCTCAAAGCAATGCTATTAAATTAGCAGCAGAACTGAGTCTAGAACTTAGATCTTGGATTCTTGATGTAAAATTTTTGCCACTATACTACACAGTCTTTTCTGCCATGTCAGATCTAAATTTCTCATCCTGGTTTTTAAAATCATCTATGATCAAGTCTTCAAACATTATTCTTCATGAATATGCTCTAGTTAAGAAGTTAGGATGATTCATTAAGAAATATTTATGGAGCATTTAATGTTAGTGCCTACAAGCCTTCCTTCTTTCCTTTTTACCCCTCTCCTTCTTCTTGCTCTTGTTCTTCTCCCTTCTTCTTGTTCTTGTTCTTTTTTCTTCTTCTTTTTTGTTCTTGTTCTTTCTTCTTGTTCTTTTTTTCTTCTTCCTTCTTCTTGTTCTTTCTTCTTTTTCCTTCTTCTTGTTCTTTCTTCTTCTTCCTTCTTCTTGTTCTTTCTTCTTCCTTCTTCTTGTTCTTGTTTTTCTTTCTTGTTCTTTTTTTCCCTTCTTCCTTCTTGTTCTTTCTTCTTCTTCCTTCTTGTTTTTCTTTTTTCTTCCTTCTTGTTCTTTTCTTCTTGTTCTTTTTTCTTCTTCTTCTTGTTCTTGTTATTCCTTCTTGTTCTTCTTTTTTTCTTCTTGTTCTTTCTTCTTCTTCCTTCTTGTTGTTCTTTTCTTCTTGTTGTTCTTTTTTCTTCTTCTTCTTGTTCTTCTTTCTTGTTCTTTTCTTTTTCTTCTTTCTTCTTATTGTTCTTCCTTCTTGTTCTTCTTTCTTCTTTTTCTTCTTCCTTCTTGTTCTTTTTTCTTCCTTCTTCTTGTTCTTGTTATTTCTTCTTCTTCCTTCTTCTTGTTCTTGTTCTTTCTTCTTCCTTCTTCTTGTTCTTGTTATTTCTTCTTCTTCCTTCTTCTTGTTCTTGTTCTTTCTTCTTCCTTCTTCTTGTTTTTTTTCTTCTTCTTCCTTCTTCTTGTTCTTGTTTTTCCTTCTTGTTCTTCTTTTTTCCTTCTTCTTGTTCTTTCTTTTTCTTCCTTCTTCTTGTTCTTGTTCTTTCTTCTTCTTCCTTCTTCTTGTTCTTTCTTATTTTTCCTTCTTCTTGTTCTTCTTTTTTTCCTTCTTCCTTCTTCCTGTTCTTTCTTCTTCCTTCTTCTTGTTCTTGTTCTTTCTTCTTCCTTCTTGTTCTTTTTTTCTTCTTCCTTCTTCTTGCTCTTGTTCTTCTCTCTCTCTCTCTCTCTCTCTCTCTCTCTCTCTCTCTCTCTCTCTCTCTCTCAATTGTTTGCATGCTCTCCTCCATCATTAGAATGTGAGCAATTTGAGAGTAGGGACTATCTTTTTAAAATTTTTTTTGCATCCCCAGTATTTAACATAGTACCTGGAACATAATGGTTGCTTAATAAATGCTTATAGATTGACTGACACAAGGTTCTGTAGAAAAAAAGGTAAAAAAGAAACAGCCCCTGCTCTCATGTACTTTGTTTTTAATATTTAAATAGCACTAGATAATATATATTTATATAGCAATAGTCAAGATGTGCAACACAGACACATACACATACATATACATCTCATGTAAGGCACTTTTGCAGGAGAAGCACTACCATGTGTGGAGATCAGTAAGGCTACAAATTGGAACTGGCATTTGAATTGAGCTTGAAAGAAAACCAGGGCTTCTAAAAGGCAAAGGTGAAGAGGAAATTTATTCCAAACATAGTATCAAGGCTGGGCAAAGGTATGGAAGATGCAGTGCCACATGTGAAAAACAGTTTGTCAGGAACAAAGAGTAATAAAGTGGTGATATATAACAAGCCTGGAAAGGTAGGTTGAAAGTAGGTTGTGAAGAGTTTTAAATATACCTAATAGTTTGTGTCTGATCCTAGAGGTAAAAGGAAGCTGCTAGAATTTAACTGAGCAAAGGAAAAAATTGATCAGACCTGCACTTTAGGAATATTATTTTGTCAGCTGTAAGAAGAATAGAGAGAGAAAGGATTGAGGAAAGAATATCAATTAGGAGGATATTAGAATAGATTAGATAAGAAACAGCAAAATCTTAAACTAGAATGGTGACTATGGAGGAATAAGAACAGATATAAAAAAATTGTTGAGTAAGAATAAACAAGATTTTGCAAATGGCTGATTTAAGGTATGTGGTAAAGGGCAAAGTCTAGGATGATCTCTTTCTTCTCCCACATATAGCAATAATGCTCATTCTGACTTTCATAGCACTCATGTCCTCTATGATGGAATGCCCTCTTCTCCCCACCCACTCTATCAAAATCTTACCTATAATTTAAAATTCAACTCAAATTTTACCTCTTCCATAAAGCCTCCCAAGATGATTTTAGCCTTCATTGATTTCTATACTTTCAGAATTTCTGTGGGCGACAGAGAAGCAGTTAAGGCAATGTAGCAGCGTCACAAAAGAGATTTACCCTCCCAGGAGCAGTTATAAAGTATTAAAACTTTGGATGAATGAATTAATGGAAGAATGAATGAATGAAAAAAGTATTAATTAATTTTTATGTACAAAGCACCATGCTAAATATTGGGGAAATAAATAGAAAAGTGAGCCAATCTTTGCTTTCAGTGAACTTACATTCTAATGGGCGAGACAATACATACATTATTAGGTTTCAGATGGAAGTAAGATGGAAAATAAGTAAGCCATAAGTCAGATGGAAAGATCTCATTGTATTTAAGGTGAAGTTTCAAAGAAGATGGTAATACTGCTTCTTTAATATTTCTACCAGTTTCTGATAGCGAATCTTTTTAACAGTGACATGGACTTTCGTGACAAGAACTTTCTTTTCTGGGTCTTCAGTAGCTGTGATTGTACTACCTACTAATGCTTTATGCCACAGTGATTATAAGTACCAGCTCAAGATATGTTTGGGTATCGGTCTTTAAAATCTGACTTTTTTCTACTTGGGGAAAGTATTATAGACCCTTAGAGAGACAAACACTCAGAAAATTTGAATTTGGAATGCCATTTTTCAATGTCTGGTGTCTAGCCTTCTGCCCCTTTGCTATGAATTTGTGATCTCCCTTATGGATCAGTGCTGTGGAGTCTTTTTTTTCCAGAGGAGATAGTTTGATTTTTCGTGTACTGGTACAACAGAACTTCTTTGCTGGTCTATATTTATCTTCTTTCACAATATCTCTACATTTATTCCCTTCTTTCCACTTATACCACCCTTACTCTAGTTTGGGGCCTTAATATTAACTGTTTACCTAACTATTGCAACATCCTACTAACTGATTTCCCTGATCTCTCCCTACTCCAACCCATCCTTCGTTTAACAACCCTCTCAACTTCTCTAAAGTGTAGTTTTCACCATGAAACTGTTCCTTTTTCAGTGAATTCCAGTGGATTCCTTATTACCTCAGAATCAAATATAAATTCCTTAATTTAGCAGTAAACGCTCTTCATTACTTATGTCTTTCTTACTTTGCTAACTATCTTACACTTTACTCTTCTCCATCTAATCTACACTCTAGCTAAACTGGCCTACATTCATTTCTTCAAACATGATGAACTTCCTTGATAATGGCTGTCCCCAATGTCTAGAATACCTAATTTCTAACCTAATAAATTCAAATTTTATATTCTGGTCTTTTCTAACACTTTCTTTCATATTACTTTTATCTACTATGAAAATATCTTCTATGTAATTAATTATTCATATGCTGTTCTCCCAATTAGAATATAAGCTTCTTGAAGGCAGTCAATGTTTTATCCCTCTTTCTTTGTATCCCCAGAACTTAGCAAAGTGTCCGGAACATAGTAAACTTAATAAAGATTCCTGTAATACTGTACATTGATAAACCATGAATGACTTAGCTATTCTCAGCAATACAATTATCCAAGACAATTTTGAGGGACTTATGTTGAAAAACTGTTATCTTCCTTCAGAGAAAGAATTGATAGAGTCTTAATGCAGATCAAAGCATTCTATTTTTTCATTCTTTATATTTTGTCATGCTTTTTTTTAATCCTTTGGAACTATGTCTTCTTTCACAACATGATTGATGTGGTAATATATTTTGCATGATTACGCATGTATCACCTATATCAAGTTGCAAGGTAAGCAATTTACCAACTTAGGGAAGGAAGAGGTAAAGCAAGGTGAGAGAAAATTTGGAACTCAAAATTAAAAAAAAAACAATGTTAAAATTTTCTTTACATGTAACTCAAGCCAAAATAAAATATTCTTCAATGAAAAAAGAAAGAAAAGAGAAAAAAAAAGATTGCCAATTGGCTAGCTGATTTCCATGTCTTTCTGTGATATCAGAGATTTACTGAGGTGAATCTTTTTTTTTTTTTAATTTTTTTTTTATTCATTTTTCCAAATTATCCCCTCCCTCCCTCCACTCCCTCCCCCCGATGGCAGGTAATCCCATACATTTTACATGTGTTACAATATAACCTAGATACAATATATGTGTGTAAATACCTTTTTCTTATTGCACATTAATTATTAGCTTCCGAAGGTATAAGTAACCTGGGTAGATAGACAGTAGTGCTAACAATTTACATTCACTTCCCAGTGTTCCTTCTCTGGGTGTAGTTGTTTCTGTCCATCATTGATCAACTGGAAGTGAGTTGGATCTTCTTTATGTTGAAGATATCCACTTCCATCAGAATACATCCTCATACAGTATTGTTGTTGAAGTGTATAGTGATCTTCTGGTTCTGCTCATTTCACTACTGAGGTGAATCTTAAGACTGTCAATACTTGGTATTTATTGACAGTAATTGACCTCAGCTTAATCTGTACGTTCATATTTCACAGAGTGTTCAGAGATCCTCCTATGAGACTAACAACAGAAGGAATAATTGAAGAAGATACTAGTATTCTTGCTTGTACCATATGCTTTAGCTCTCTAGAAACCAATCTGCTCATTCATTTGGATTATTCTATTTCTCAAACTGGAAGGAGGGCTCCTTGGAAGCATGTCTCATGGATTTTTTATATTTACCTCAGTGTCTAGTTTATATTTATTCAGTCTTTCAGTTGTGTTCAACTCTACATGACCATATATGGGATTTTCTTGTGGAAGATACTGGAGTGATTTGCCATTTCCTTCTCCAATAGACTAAAGCCAAACTGAGATATAACTAGTGAATATCTGAGGCTAGATTTAAACTTAGATCTTCCTGACTCCAGGTCTAATGGTCTATTCACTGAACCACCTATTTGCCAATGTTTATAGTACTTATAGTATATACTATAGTATAGTATTAAAAGAGGCGATTGGTCCATATACTTTGTCCAAAAGGTATTGTAAAAATGACAATAAAACATTAAATTTGTATTCTGATTTTAACTTTGGAAAGTACTTTTAAATTTATTACTGTACCTTAATCTAATGATAAACCTCTGAGATGAAGTAAAACATATTGTATATCTATTTTATACATAAGAAAGTTGAAGATCATGTCTTATATCTATGTATGTTATATACCTGTAAATATCCCTCCTTACAAGAAGACCTGGGTATAATTTTCAATGCTCCTTTCACAAGCTCTCTCTGGATCAAGCCTCGATTCAAGGAACCCTGGAAATCAATTTCTGGCTCATTTTGCTTCCAACAAAAGTCCTCAGCTCTCATGAAAGCACTCAGCTTAATTAGACATTAAATATAAAAAGGTTTCAGTTTCACAGCAAAAATATGACAATGTCTTGTTCCTAAGCTGAAAGATAAGTTAAGAAATACTTCAACTTCCAACAGTAAAGACAGAAAGGATTTGTACATGAGCCCATAAACAATCAGTAAAGTTTTCCTAGTTTCTATGGGGACTAATACAATCTTTCTGTCGAGTATGTGTATAGTGATAAAATATGTTGAATTTGGAGTTAATAGGGCCTAGATTAGATTCTTAGTTCTGTCCTTTACTACCACATCAGGGCAGGTGACTCACTTCTGTGAGTTTTCACAGTAAGTTTTCATTTTCGTATGTAAATTGACAGGGTACAATGCAATGATCTCTAAATCCATGTTTCTATTAATTCTCTGATCCTATGAAGTACTCAGTGTTATTTGATGGTGGTAGTGGTAATGGTATTGCTAGAGATTGACTTGTGTGTGACTCATGATACAAGCAAAGAGCAACATATTATTTACTGCTCCTTCTCAAGGCTATGCTCCTTGCTGTTCTTGGATTCTTGCATCACTTAGGCTCCTTGGTTCTGGGGATCTGTGGATCCTTTGGGATTCTCTTTGGGGCCCCATGGCTCCAAAGCTACTTCAATACCCAGTCTTTGTACATGCAATGACCTTTGTCCCAGGTCTTTCTCCTAGTTTGTATGCAGTTCTGTGATTCTACCTGGTGCTAGTTATTTTTCTTCAAGGGTTCTGTCTCTGTTTCTGTCTCTGTCATCCCTGTCTCTGTCTTTCTCTTTCTCTTTCTCTCTGTCTCTCTGTCTGTCTGTCTCTGTCTCTGTCTTTCTTTCCCTCTCTCCCTCTCTCCCTCCCTCTCTCCCTCTCTCCCTCTCTCCCTCTCCCTCTCTTTCTTTCCCTTTCCTTCTCTCTCTCCCCATATGCAGCTGAATTTTTATCTCCATCTACTTTTGGCTCTTTGCCTCCAGGGATCATATAGATATAGTACAGACCTTTCTCCATATTCATCTGTAGGACAGCACTATCTGCTACACCTTTGAAATCCTTCTTATATAACAGCAGCTCCCCTTTTGTATATATGGAATAAGAATTTTTCATGCATGAGAGTAGAAAGGTTTGCCTGAGTCTTCTTGGTACACATCCTATATGTGTATATCCCATAATGCCAAGGACTGAATTAGGTATGTGATCAAATATATATTGATTAAAAAGAATGACTGAAATAACTAACATGGGCTTTGTTACTGTAGTGAGAAGTTCTTAAAGCCAACACAGCTTTTGCCTTAAGAGGCAGGCACTCTGTAACTGAAATTTCTTAAAACTATTTGTTAGATCTGCCCTTTTTTGGTATGATTCTATACCTTTCAATCAGGTCAAGACAGGTCACAATCATATCAGCCTGCTTCTTTGCACCACAATGATTCAGTGAAAGAGAAGTAGAGACATAGTGAATTTTTCCAGACTTCATCTTTTCTGTATGTGCTTTCCCTAAGATTGTATCCCCTTTGCTTGCAACTAAGCATACATGCACTTCATTTGAGGATAATATAAATATGTTATTTATTCAATTCAAGTACTTGTTCAATATTTGTTCAGCTGTCTGTATGCCCATTATACCTATCCTCCTCAGGATTCTGGGTCATTATCGTAGATTAAAAAACTCGGAGAGCAGGGTTCATGTTTATTCACTCTCTTTATTACAACATCAAGCATAAACAATCCCAGGTGGGTTCTTAATAAGTGCTTTTTTATGCTGATGACATTCTAATGTGATGTTACTCTTTGGCAAGACTAGGGATTAGTAAAATGAAGAAAAGAATCAAACAATATATTAGTTACCAAGTTAAGTATTTCTAAAGTGCTTACTATGTGCCTCGGCACTATGTTAGCACTTTGGGTTCAATGACAAAAATGAATCGGTCCCTCCCACCCTCCCTCTCTCCCTCCTTTTTTTCCTTCCTTACTTCCTCTCCCTCCCTCCCTCTTTCTCTTTCCTTCTTATATAAAAAGTATATATGTCTCTATGTATGTATGTGTGTGTATATATATATATATATATATATATATATATATATATATATATATATATATATATATATATATATACACATACATACATATATGCTGTTTATGCAAAAAGGAAATTACTATTTTATAAGAAGCACTTCAAAGCTGTACCAGATAAATCAGCCTAATAGGAGAGAAGACTAATACATTTTCATGAT
The DNA here is from genome assembly GCF_048593235.1 of Sminthopsis crassicaudata. Classification (NCBI taxonomy): domain Eukaryota; kingdom Metazoa; phylum Chordata; class Mammalia; order Dasyuromorphia; family Dasyuridae; genus Sminthopsis; species Sminthopsis crassicaudata. The sequence continues at coordinate 305,552,976 of NC_133618.1, read as the reverse complement.
CCCTGGAAGCAAATTTTATGCACACATGTAACATATCTATATCTATATACACATATATACACACATGTATAGTTGTAGTTATAGTTATAGTATGTAGTCTCTATTTCTTATTTCTTTTTAAAATTTTTTTATTAAAGCTTTTTATTTTCAAAATTTTCATATGCATAGATAATTTTCAACTTTCACCCTTGTAAAAACTTTGTGTTCCAAGATGTTTTTACCATGCCTTCCCCCACCCCCTCCCCTACATGGCCAGTAATCCAATATATGTTAAACATTTTTCTATACATATTTCCACAATTACCATGTTGCACAAGAAAAATAAGATCAAAACAGGAAAAAATGAGAAAGAAAACAAAATGCAAACAAACAAAAATAAAAAAATGAAAATACTATGTTGTAATCCATATTCAGTCCTCACAGTCCTCTGGGTATATATGGCTCTCTTTATCACAAGATCAGTGAAATTGGTCTGAATGAAAAGAACCACCAAGATAGTCAATTCTGATTATCGTATAATCTTGTTGCTATGTATAATGATATTCTGGTTCTGCTCATTTCACTTAGAATCAGTTCATGTAAGTCTCTCCAGGTCTCTCTGGAATCATCCTGCTGGTCATTTCTTATAGAGCAATGATATTCCATAACATTCATATACCACAACTTATTCAGCCATTCTCCAGCTGATACTCATCAGTATTGTTATTTGTCATGTAATTACTCTCTCTCTGTATATATATGTGTATGTATGTATATATATATATATACATACATACACATATATATACACACATACATATACACATACACATATATAGAGACTACACACACATATATTGTAAACACATATATGCTTATATACACACATTAATATATAAGTATACAATTAACATGTATTTGTAATATTTACCTCATGGAGTTGTTAGGGAGAAAATGTTTGGTGTCAAACAACAATAAATTATTAATTTTTTTTCAAAGACAAAAATGAAACTATTTTGCCCAACAGAGATTACATTCTAATAGGGAGGAAGGGGATGTGTACAAACAGGTAAATATACTTATAATAAGTATGAAAATGAATATGGTTTAGCACTCAGGGGTTAGCACTCAGGGACAGTTATCAGGGACCCACTTTATATATTTATATTCTTTATATCACTATATAAATAGTATTATGGAATACTAATCTCCCCCAAAACAGTATGGGAAAAGGGATATAAATAGGGCTTTTGTCTAGCTCAGCTCAGTGGTCCTAAAGCAGCTCAGTGGTCCTAAAGAGAACCAGATCATTATTTGGGAAGAACATTTACTCATTCAGGCATAGCTAATTGATAATTAGGAAGACATTGATCAGCATGTTTGCATGGGAGATGGAAATTTCTACTCTTACAGATTTTAAAGAAGGGAAGGGATGCTAGGAAGGAAAGAGATAATATGAGACAGCTTGTTGAAGAATGACTAGGCATGAAAAATCAGTTCCCCCTCCCCCCCACCGAAATTATGTCAACCTAACATGTATAACATTATTTCGAAGTTTTAAAAATGATTTTCTATATTAAATTCTTTGATCCTAACAATAATTCTGCAAGGTAAACTATTGGTCTTATTATCCCCATTTTACAGGTGAAAAAACTGAAGCTCAACCAATTGGGGAACTTGCCCAGGGGGGATGAATAGCTCAAAAGTTTTGCAGGTGGGATTTGAATTCAGATCTTTTTGACTCCAACTTTATTCTTTCCATATTGTGTAATAACATACTGCCTCTGATATGGTACCCTTCATACTGTGATGTTATTCTTTCATTATTGTTGTTCAGTCATTTCAATCGTGTCTAACTGGCCTCATTTGGAGTTTTCTTGGTAAAGATACTGGAGTGGTTTGTCATTTCCTTCTCCAACTCATTTTATAGACCAGGAAACTGAAGTAAACAAGGTTAAAGGACTTATTTAGGATCACACAGCTATTAAGTATCTGAGGTCAAATATGTTTTCCTGAAATGGCCTAGCATTCAATTCTTTTTGCCATCTATTCTTTTCCCCTATTCTTTCATTAATCAATAATTAGTTGTATGTACCCAGATGCCAAACATAAATAATTTCCACATAATCTGTTGTTTAGAAGTATTCATATATCCTCTTCAGGACAAACAGAAACATGTTGAGTGTTTTTATAATAAACCTCTTATCCCCTTATTATGCGTTTTAGAATGGGAGAGTGATAGAGTGGAATAGAATATTCATTTGAAAACCAGAGAATCTACATTCAAATTCCACCTATTCTACTTAATTTTTTTATGAGCCCACACAAGTCACTTCTATTCTCTTTGCCTCAGTTTCCCTACTAATAAAATAGAGAAGTTAGACTAGAGATTTTCTAAATTCCAGCTCTAGATCTATGATACTGTGAGTGAAAGTTAGACCTGGATATAAGTTCTAGCTACATCACTGACTTATTATGTAATCTTAGGCAAATTACTTTCATTTTCTGAGTTACCCTTTTCTAATTAATAAAAGGAGAGTGTGTGTATGTGTGTGTGTGTGTGTGTGTGTGTGTGTATAAGGGGAGAAGGGTCATATTAGTTTTTCTCTCAGGTCTTTTTCAACTTTTATGAGACTATGTCCAATATCATAAACTATCTTCTACTTCTGCTGAGTGTTTAAGTCATAATTAGAGACATGTTGATATATAGCTGATATGTTGATAAAAAGCTGATATATAGCAAGGATAATCAAAAGAATTCTTGAACTACTTGTCTTTCACAGTACCACCACCATTACCGCCAGCACCATTCTTGTAATTCTTCAAACCCATTTTATGGGATTTATTGACTGGTTAAAGAATGTGCCAGTTTTTTGTATGTGATTTTTGGACTTTAGAGATTACTACAGAAGAAGAAGTGGATGAAGCTAATGATATTAGGATTTTATTTGATAACTTACCAGGTGTCTGGCCAAAAGGTTAAGTCCTAAGAGCATGCACTATTTTGTGAGCCTGCTTCTGGGAGTGTTTGATAAATGGAATCACAAATGACCCTGACTTTCCAGAACATTGGAAGATATTCTATGTATTTTATAGTACAATAACCACAGAAGAAAGGATTTTCTTGTTGACTAATGAGCCAGAACTGGTTATGCATACAAAAGTTACCAACTGTCTAAATAAGCCACTTAGTTCTTTTTGCCTGCCTATACTCAAACAGAGAAGCTAGGATTGATGGATGAAAGTCTTTGGGTAGAGAGAAAGCTACTGCCAGCAACTATTTTTCTCTACCTGGATCAACATGAAGCTATGAGCATTTGACCCTGATGTTTCTGTCCTTATGACTATTCTTTCTTTCTGGTGAAAGAATATTGAAAATGGAGTAAAATAGATTGTACTGCTAAACTGTGAGCTTCAAAAGGTAAAAAGCATCCAGTGATAGGAATCCATGTCAGGATTTGTAGATGGCCAGGCTGGTGAATATTAAAAAATCTGTAATAATTTGTTTAAATCAAACCAGAAGTGGATAGAAGATGGTCAGGAGAAAGTGACTAATTCCATTGGCTATACAATTCAGAAATGAATTTGGTTGGAGTGAATGCTTTATAGTAATTGCTTTAAGTTTGAGCCCACTTTTCCCAGAAACTAAGGTGTTAAGACATGCCCTCTGGGTGTTGGGGGAAATGTTTGTACATATGTTTTTATTATATCTTCTCTGTAATATCCATTTGTAAAACTAATTGATAGTAATTGGTCAAAGATAGAGACATTAATTATTAACAATTAATACTGGGGAAAATTACTAAAATAGGAATTTGAATTCTTGGCAAGTAGAAAGATACCCCTAAACTCCTGAAGGATTTCCCTAAAGCCTGTAGGGAGAGATGTTGCCAATCCTATTGTGGGGTCTCTCATTGTGAATCTCAGTATTTTAAATATGGATTAGAAAATGCCCTCAGAACTCATAGGGGCTATCGTACATTTTTTATTCACCCAAGAGAAGGCAATTAGCTTTAGAGACACATGGTGAGGGTGACAGGGGGAAAAGAAAGTTCAAACATATATTGAACCATAGTTATCCAAGAGACAATGGCATAAGTGGATTGCCAGTATGATAGTATACATCTATTATGTAGCTAATGGGAGATTCTGGGTCTTGAATGAGATATTTATGTAGAAGAAGAAAAGAAATAATGAATCTATGAGAAAGAGGATTGTTTCACACCCAAAGATGGCTCAGGGTTGTGGAATATTGTCATGTATGTTTTATAGAGAAAGTGGGTTCTCATTCATATGAGACTGATCAGTTTTCTGCTTCTACTGGCAAGGTGCCAATTAGCTAGAAAGTTGGAATTTTCTAATAAGAAAGATTCTAGATATAAAAGAAAGTTAGAATCTTTCTAGAAAAGAATATTCCAGATTGGAGATACACTTTCCAAGAACAAGATAATCAAGAATAAGGATAAGGAGAAAGGCTTGTCTAATGGAGAGACAGCCTTGTCCTAGGAAAAAATAGATGACTTTAAGTTAGAATTTTTGTGTTAGACGTTGATTTAAATCTTCAATAAAAGCTCATATAATTTTGAAGGACTTGAATTTTGGGCTAGTTCATGAACCCTCATAGATTGTAATTCGTCACTTACAGATGTAGAGAACTCAAAGGATAAAAGATTGTGTTTGGCAATCACTCCTGTCTCTTTGCATCATGTCCAATTTTGGTACAAGCTATGTTAAACAAGGAAGAACAAAGAGATTTAATAATAGTGGGCTATCCATAGATATGTTCTAGATCCAATTTCTGGTGTTCAAGTATAAAGTAATGGTGATGAAAATGCCTAATATTTGCATAGTGTTTTATGGTCTTCAAGATGCATTACACTGATGGGGGCACTAACCCAACAAAGTGATAGCTCTAAAGCCTAATTCATCTAGATTTCAGACTTCTATCTAGGCCTTCATCATTTTTGCATCAGTTTCAAGGCACTCAAAGTCCATGAAAAAATATAAATATCACTCTGACTTGATTTCTCTGCTTTGCTATTGAATTCTCTTCTCTGAGTGTCAAAAGTATATTGGCCTTCTGGGGGTTTTTTTGTGCTACTATTATTATTATTATCATCACCTAAATTGCTATTATTGTAGTGTATATAATATTCAGATGTTCTATGCTGTTTTTTGCTCTTTAGTTGCTCTAACTCTTCTGGAAAGAAATATAGATCTATCTTCCATTTGAATGTGGATCATCTTGCTGAGAAGAAAACACATATTTTTTCCAAATTGGACAGTAATTTCCTTGAGATCAGGACGAGTGGCTTATTTGACTTCATTTCTCCTATTGTGCTTGACATAGTAAAGCAGACATTCAATAAAGATTTTTAAAATAAATTTTGTATCTGACAATACTTTGGATAATAATTTACACTTATATCAGAGTACCTTTCAGGGGCATACAGAAGCCAGTTCATGCTTACTTTTAAGAGTCCATGTTAAATTTTCAGTGTGTGCTTTTATACTTTGGAAATTGGCAAATATCACAAATCAGGGTTTGACATTGTTTTGTTGATTATATAGACTTAAGGAAATAGTGGAGGAAATGTTAATAATGTCGCTCACACTTAAAAGAAGGATATTATGTGTACCTTTTTTTTTTTTTTTTTTTGAGAGCTGATTGTTAAACATTTACCAGCATATTCCAGGTCATAGTATATGCTTCCTTGTAATGAAGTTTTGAAGCAGATAGGATGATTTTGTTTTGGTCAGTTTTTGTTTAATAAGTTAAACCTGGAGTGAAATTTATTTTGAAATTCTATATTCCTTCAAAACAGTGTTGAAAAAATATGAAAAGTATAATACTTCCTTTATCCTTAAGTAATAGATCAGTCATCATGGGGTATTTGTTTTCATTTCTCTAATTGATTTGTTAGTTACACATATTGGGAAGAAATTAGATTTCTAATATTTTCCAAGCTTGATCTCAAATTTAGTATTAGCATGTTTAGTAGAACTTAAGTGAAATATAGATGGTTGAAAAAAAAAACCCGGGAAATTCAGTTTCCCAATTACTACCCCAAATCTAGGTCTGACAGGTAACTTCTAACTCAACTACCAAAATATTAGTAGTTTATTGGTGGTATTATGTCAACAGACAGATTTTTGCTAGCAGATGTTCACAGAATCAAGGAACAAGATTTGGAATGGGTTTTAGAAGCCATCTTATCTTTACTAGATATGAATAAGAATATCCAATAAATGATATTCTAGTCTTTGAATGAAGACATTTAATATGAGAAAATCCACAAGGCAGTCCATTCATTCTGTTTTTAGTTAGTTCTAATTATAAAGAAGTTTTTTGTTATACCAAATCTAAATCTTTCCTTTTTGCAACATCCACCAAGTATTCTTGATACTACCCATGAGGGCCAAGCAGAATATATTTAATTCTTCTTTCACTGGACAGCTCTTTAAATTCTTGAAAAAGGCTATTATGCACCTTCCTAGGATACTTTTTGTCTTGGAATCTCTCAATCTTTTAGACAATCCTTATATAGCACTATTTTTTGAGGCCCTTCACTATGTTGGTTGCCTTCCTCTGGATGCTCTAGAGTTTATTATTATCTTTCCTGAAATGTGATATATAGAATTTAACACAATACTCTAGATGTGGTCACTTCCTTAATAATGGAAATTGCTTCTGTTTATATAGTTTAAAATCATAATAGCATTTTGAGTTTCTTATTACACTATTGATTAATATTGAAATTGTAGCTCACTAACATTTTCAGAATATCAAATAAATTTCTGTTTAGCCCTACTGTTTCCCCTACTCTTACTTATAAAGTAGACTTTTTTGAACAAATACATTTATTCCTAATGTATTTCATCTTGGAGGGCAGATATAGAGTATTCAGGGAGAACTAGCACTTCAGCTATGAGGGTTTGTCAAACCTTTTTCAGGGTAGCTTATTCACTTTTGATGTTCACCTTCACTCAACTCTTACTTGTGACTCCAAAAAACTATACCCCAGCATAGCTGCCACACCCCAGTAAATAGTCTCAGCAGATAGGCTAGTTTAGACTGAAAATAATTTCAAACTCATTGGTGAATTAGGGAGATGAGTACCCCAAGCATATGAATACTTCATTAGTGAATGGGCAGATGAGAACATATTGTTCCAATAGCCATGAAAGTGGCTGAAATAGGCATTGTGGAACACTTAGAGCTTGGTTAGACATCAAAGATGTCAAGGTCATTCACTGCATCCTGGATCATTACCAGTTTTCCTGATTTTTTGTCTTGACACTAGATTTAGATGACTCTCATAGAGTGAGGTTCACAACTTAATACAACTCTAGCTCACTTAAATCCAATTGATGAGCATATCAACATGTCACCCTATAATGTAATTGGTCCTGTTTAAAAATGAAGGATGAATAACAATAACGATTTCATCTTGGGTTTGACTCAATATTTTAGACTATACAAATGTTTTGGGATCCTGACTTTGTCATTCAGCATGATAGCTATCCCTTCCTGCTTTGTATCTTCTACATATTTGATAAATATGCCAGCAATGCCTTTATCAAATCTTGATGAATCCTTCCAGTATTGAGTGTATTGTGTGATTGATGAGTACTGCAACTCATCCATACTTGTACATGCTATCAGGCAAGAAGTCAACAAATATTTATGAAGCACTTAATATGTGCCAGACATGGTTCTAAGTACTGGAGATGCAAAGAAAAGCAAAAACCTCCCCAAAACACAAAACACAAAAAACACCCACAAACAACATCTTAGATATTAAGCAGTATAATCTGAAAGAAGAAGGCATTAACAGCTAGTAAAACCTGGAAAGTGGAATTTGAGTCACATCTTGAAAAAAGTTAGAAGCAGAGTAAGGAAGCAGAATATTTCAGTTATTGGAAACAGCTAGTGTAATGGCACAAAGTTGGTCAATAGTGTCCTCTTGGAGGAATTGCTAGTGTAGCTGGATCTCAAAATTTATGGAGGAAAATGAGGGATAAGAAGAGTCCAGGTAATGAAAAATTTTGGATACCAAATGAAAGATTTTATATTTGATCCTGGAGGTAATAGGGACCCACTGGGACTCACTGTGTGTGTGGAAAAAGAAGGATGGAGGATAAATTGGGCAAACCTATGCTATGCCAAATGATAAATAGTCAAAGAATATGAACAGACAAGTTTCAGATGAAGACAATACTAAGGGCCTCATGATGATAAATGCTATCTACCTCCAAAGAAAGAACTGATAGAATCTGAATGAAGATTGATGCATTTTTAAAAAAACTTTACTTTTCTTATTTTTTTTAATGTTGAAATACATTTTGCATCACTGTACATGTATAAACTACATCAAATGGTTTATCTTCTCAGTAAGGGAGAAGCAGGGAAAACGAAAGAGAGATTTGGAACTCAAAATTTTAAAAAACAAAGTTTAAAATGTTTTTGCATGTAATTGGAAAAAATAGCTAAAAAGAAAAAAAATCTTACCTAATCCAATCCTGTGGTATCTCTTCTATTTTCCATAATTTTTCAGAGATCACTGATACTGTTGATAATCTGTTTTATGTTTTTTTTCAATAACCAAGTATATAATTAATTTGATATTGATGACTTGAACTCACTAAACAGCAAAAAAGGTGCTTTCTTTCTACTATTAACTTCCTTGGGCAAAAATTCCATATTAAGCATTTTTGCTTTATATTTTCAAGTACATGGCTATTCCCCACTCCCGCCCCCACCCCATGTTCATTATCATCATCCCAGCAAATTCTATTAGTCAACTAGATTTGATTAGCTTTTAGAAATGACATAACAACAATCCTTTGAACTCTGGATGATCTTACCCTCTGGCAAAGCATCAGATGTTCACTGAGGGATTTATGATTTTCATATTAATCAGTAACTATTTAGATTTATTGGAGTTCCTCTTATATCCCAGAGACCTGAGAGCCAATCTTTATACCTCTAGACATGATTATATTCCCTATTTCTTGAAACTGATAAATGAACCAAATCAGGTACTACACTCCTATTCCTGACACATTAACTATGTTTCTATACTTTACTGTGAGACAATCAACTTGAATACTGTTTCTACAGATCCCAGGAAGGCCTATTATGTCCACATATGAGCCTGTCATGAAAACTGCTACTGAAAATATAAGAATGACTATGGGCTAACCTACTTTATGTATACAAAGAAATGCCTTTTCCTCAGCATTAAGCTCTCATACTCAGAAGAACTTTTGCTTGCAAGCATTTTCCTTACTTTTAATTATTTGTGTCCTATACTTGTCTCAGGCTTGTTCTCTTTGGCTCTAGCCATCCACAGGTTAACGGCTGGTTCTGATTTTGTTGACATTAGCTGATGTCAGAAGTGGTATTGGACATGGAATCATATCATTAAACTTTCTGGTACGTATGGGAGTGGACAAGCTAACTGGAAATTTCTCTGAAGTCAAACACTTCCCTCTTCTGGTGAGTCCTCTGCCTTGTGTTCCTCCTCCAGTCTTCCAGCCTCATCCTTTAATTGAGTTCCCCTTTCTTTTGTCGAAAATTTCAGGGTCCCTCTCTTGAAACAGTTTTAGTAAGGATATCCTATGCCCACCTCAATTTCTTTCTGTGTGCCTCTGTAAATTTTCTGGGATGTTCTGTTTTCTCCTCATCAATTTTCTATTTTTGTAATCTGTAGTGGATGAAAAACATTACTTCTGTTTCTGTTCTTATTTTTTTTTTTACCCAAATGCTTTTCACAAAGTTTTTCTACCTTGCTTCTTTGATTTACTTCAATGAGTTTATCTTAATACACAACCTTCCTCTCACTTTCATTTGGGAGAAAAATATATCAATAGAGAAAAGAGGAAACAGTGCTTATTATTATGAAGACCATAGAGGCACATATGGTTATTTTCATCACTACCATTATTTGAAGGCAGGAGATGAAAAGAATAAAGACAGATTGGGGAAATAATGCTAATGATATAGTACCTGAAAATAGAATTTATTGTCTCTATCATAATGAAATATGGTTATTGGTTAAGAACAGAGTGCATTTAATTAAGTCTGGTAAAACATATTTCTTTGGGTAGCATTGGTCATATGATTAAAAGGGTTTTAAGTTGAAAATGGAGAAGGAGAGAGAAAACTGCCACATTTATCTATCAGATAATATAGAACAACATAGATATAGCATGGGAAGATCATAAGTGAAGAGGATGTTAAATTTCCAAAAGATACTATACAAGAAGAAAGCCAACAATAATCGTATCTAGCTAGACATACCATTGTCAGTGAGGAAGCATGGTGAAGAACATTTGAGAAAAGACTAACAAAGGGAGAAACAGTATCAATATATTGTGAAACTATCCTCCAGTTTAGATGAATGGAGAGAAAAAAATATTATGCCTGAAAATTTCAGAAAAAATTATAAGCCCACTCTTGAAAAATGATACAAAGAATCAGAGACCTTCATTTATCTGGATTCTCTCTCTAGAATTCCTTCTTTGCAAAACTTAAAACTGTTGATAAAATTTTGACAATTATAATTTAATGCTTCAGAAGGTAGAAGATAGAAGAATTAACAAGAATCAATTATTGCAAAAATAGGGATAAAAGGAAATTTTAGGAGAAATGACAGTTCCATCTTATAATTTGAGAAGAGAGAAAAAACCAGGTACATTCAATTTTGGGAGAGCAAATTTCAAAAAGGTTAGCAAAACATTAAAAAGGTTATCTTAGATTAAAATTGTATGACAGAAGTTAACAGAAGAAGGATGGAAGTTCAGAAATTATTAAGGCATAATTAGAAATTATTTTATTGAGGAAAAAAGGTGGAGTTATATGGAGAGTATGGTTATAAGAGGAAATCTTGAACTCAGATTTCAAAAGATGAAAGTAAGGATAGGCAAAAAGTTATAGAACTGTGCATTCCCTTTGATCCAGCAGTGCTACTACTGGGCTTATATCCCAAAGAAATACTAAAGAAGGGAAAGGGACCTGTATGTGTCAAAATATTTGTGGCAGCTATTTTTATAGTGGCTAGAAACTGGAAAATGAATGGATGCCCATCAATTGGAGAATGGCTGGGTAAATTGTGGTATATGAATGCTATGGAATATTATTGTTCTGTAAGAAATGAACAGAATGAATATAGAGAGGCTTGGAGAGACTTACATGAACTGATGCTGAGTGAAATGAGCAGAACCAAGAGATCACTATACACTTCAACACCAATACTGTATGAGGATGTATTCTGATGGAAGTGGATATCTTCAACAAAGAGAAGATCTAATTCAGTTCCAATTCATCAATGATGGACAGAAGCAGCTGTTACACCCAGAGAAGGAACACTGGGAAATGAATATAAACTGTTTGCATTTTTGTTTTTCTTCTCAGGTTATTTTTACCTTCTGAATCCAATTCTTCCTGTGCAACAAGAAATTCGGTTCTGCACACATATATTGTATCTAGGATATACTATAACATATTTAACATGTATGGGACTGCCTGCCATCTAGGGAAGGGATGGAGGGAAGGAAGGGAAAAATCGGAACAGAAGTGAGTGCAAGGGATAATGTTGTAAAAAAATTACCCATGCATATATACTGTCAAAAAAAGTTATAATTATAAAATAAAATTTAAAAAAATAACTAAAAAAAAAAGTAAGGGCAGGTATCAGAGTACAGCCTTAGTGTCCATGATGTTTAGAGCTTTGTTTGGTTGATGGTTAATATGACCTCTAATCTTATGATCCTCTAGTCCTCACTTTTAGAATATGAATATTAATAGCCTGGTTTTGATGGCATTTTATTTCTGCCCAAGAATAAAAATTCCAGATTCAACTTCACTTTTAGGAAATAATTAAAATGTATAAATAATATCATTCTGTTTCATATACCTCCTAACTTCTCAGTCAGTATAAAAATTTACTTCTGCCTGTATATCAAGGAATAATCATTGTTCCTCTCTTTTGTACTTACTTCATTGTTCACAGATAGTGAAGCACATCCACATAAAACATAACTATGATTGCTCACACTTTAGCCAGAGTAAGCTAAAAGATAAAATATTAAAGCTCATAATTAAATTAGGAATTATATATAAACATAGACCCAGATAGCTAGAGCAAATTAGATCATGCTAGATCAATCTCATTTTTTTTCATTAACAGGGTTATTTTATTAATATTTCAAGTAAATGCTATAGGATTATACCAAATTTTCATCAAAGTTTCTTAGGCTATGTTTATGAATAATTGAGGTCTAGATGATATTAAAAATAAAAGTGCATTTGCAACTGATTGAACTTAGAACTTGACCCAAAGAGAAAATATTAGTGTGCTTTGATTAAGGTGGAAAGATGTTTTTAATTGGAGTGCTATGGGAAATATGACCTTGGACTAGGAGTTGTTAAGTGTTTATTATTTATTTATTTTTTTAATTTTTAATTTTCAAATCATATGCAAAGAGGCAGCTAAATGACACAGTGGATAGAGTGCCAACTGAAGTCAGGAGAACCTGAGTTCAAATCTTGTCTCAGAAACTCAACACTTCCTAGCTATGTGAACCTGGGCAAGTCACTTAACCCCAATTGCCTCAGCAAAAAAAATTCAGATTAGTGGTTCTACCAGGCTTATATCCCAAAGGAGGGAAAGGGACCCACATATGCAAAAATGTTTGTGGCAGCCCCCCTTATAGTGTCAAGAAACTGGAAACTGAATGGATGCCCATCAGTTGGAGAATGGCTGAACATATGAATGTTATGGAATATTATTGTTCTGTAAAAAACAACCAGCAGGATGACTTCAGAGAGGCCTGGAGAGACCCACATGAACTGGTCCTGGGTGAAATGAGCAGAACTAGGAGATCATTGTATAGGGTAACAAGAAGATTATATGATGATCGAGTCTGATGGACATGGCTCTCCTCAACAATGAGATGACCCAAACCAGTTCCAATTGATCAGTGAAGAAAGACATAAGCACCTGGAGAGAGGCCTGTGGGAACTGAGTGTGGATCACAACATAGCATTTTCATGCTTTCTGTTGATGTTTGCTTTCATTTTGTTTTCTTCAAGTGTTTATTTTTTATTATCAATGTCTTGAATAAAGACATATATAAAGTGAAGAGGGAAGGACACTAAATTGGATTTTAGAGTCATGATGAAAAAAGATCTCAAAAAGTTAAATTGAACTAAGTCAAATTAGGTGAAGTTTATGAATAATAAGTATAAAATCCTAGACTTGATAGAGAGGAACATAGCCAAAACACTAATATGAATGAAAAAGATCTGGGTGCATTAATGGACTGCATGCTTTATACGAATTGGTGGTATGGTGTGATGGTCAAAAAAGCTAAAATGATTCTAGATTGCATTGAGTCTTGTTTGTAATGAAAAAGGTGATTTTTTTCATGTATTTTGCCAGGTCAAACAATTTCTGGAATATTATGTTCAGTACAAGGTATATTAGAAAGGATATTAACAAACTGGAACTGTACATCAAGGATGCTGTGCATGATGGAGATTGTCATGTCAGGACCTATTGAAAACTAGAGATGGCTGGAAGACAAATATGATAAGACAAAGAGAACCTCACATACCCTGAAACGTTATCACAGACTTTAGAGATGCATCACTCTATTGGCCAAAGAAAGAATCATCTCTATATTTTCCCAGCCAATTTAAGAATCCACAGAGGTCCTTAGAGGCTTTCTAATGTGACAAGTGAAATCTGAAAGAACAGGAAAGGTTTGAGCTTTAGAGCATATTGATTTACTGAGCCAATGCATGCCAATTGCAAAATCAGTTCCAGATCTTCTCAGCTTGGAACTGAGGATACTTGAATACAGGAGGAAAGATTAGGCATTTTTCATGTTGGGAGAGAGAGAGAGCCAACAGATACAATTCTCTGAAATCAAAAAAAGAAGTGTTGCACTTTTCCCTAAGGGTCTGTATTCAGTCAAGGGAACACGGAAAGAAACTAATTAACCAGTGTAGCATCAGTTTTCAGATAAGACATATGAACTGACTTGAGATGTATAATTGTGAGAAAATGCCTTGCATCAGTCTTTTCTTTTCATTGGGTTTCAGGTCAGCATAACATCTAGGTCCTTTGTAAATGGACTCTAATGAACAGGTAGAGGTAGTCCAGTTTTCCAGGCTCACAGGGCTGGTTTAAACAATGCAAAAAAGTTATTTTCCCCATTCCCATAACTAAATAAAATTTGTTCACAAGACAGAAATTGCCCTAGATCCATAAATGAATAGAAGGGAATTGAGCTAGATCCAGAACTGAGTCACAAGAACAGAGTCAGAGTGGTTCATTAATTCCCACAATGCCCAAAATCAGTCCCAGCTGGTCCATAACACCCTAACCCATTCAAGCTGAAGCCTTCCCTATTGTCCATGGCTAAAGGAAGCAACTTTGGGTGATTTTGAATAGTGTATTCCCTGAAGCATTTCCTGCCCTAGTCTAATAGCCCTTTTCTACTGTTCACAGTACTCACCTGATATTCTTAAGTTCCTGGTAAGTATAGTACAATACACCCAAAAACAGATCTGAGTATGGCTGAGTAGCTATAGGATCTGAACCCAGCTCTATCCTATCAGAACAGCTACAGGGTCAGAAATATAATGGTAAGTGTTTAACAACTGGCTCTCTAGACATAAAAATTATGTACAAATATTTTAAAATTTAATCTGCATCAAGACAATATATCAAGGCCTTATTTGTTGCATTTGCCAATGTCTGAGAGTAAATGCTGTCACTGAAAATTTGGTAATTGTCTCTGGAGTGTGTTGGTTCCAACTGTACACCCCTGAATCATTGGTTCAGGTGGGTGAAGTGAGTGAAAATGGGTATTCAAGGTAGCACCAGTGGACCCAGTAAAACTTCAGGAAAAAAGATCCATCTAAGACATAATTGAACTTGACCAGTCCCTGAAACTGTGGCAACCCAAGACCTGTGGATAAGGAATAATGTCTAAGTCCAATAGCAGTGGAAAATGACCTCCTACGGAACCTACAGGATGAAGACACCATAGAATAAATTTGGTAGGACTCCTTTATTTCCTGTTCCCCCCTCCCCAACCTCAACCAGTTTTGTAATATTTGGAGTAATTATACTTTAAACAGTTGAGAGAATTTTTATCCACCTTGTTGTTACAAATCCAGTCTCAGGCACTGGTTATGTGATCTGAGCAAGTCACTTAATCCAATTACCTCCCCCAAAATACAAAACTCAAGAAAAAAATCCCAAATCTAAATGGTTCCATTCTCCAAACCCTCCTCCATCTTTGGCAATTGATTTATGGCTTTTTCAATTTCTTTTTCTGAGATTGGATTATTTAAATTCTCTATTTCTTGTTCCCTTGTAATGATAGAGATTAGAGAGTATTCAATACAGAATTTATAAAATGGAGAGATTTACTGGGACCAATGGATCCATGGTTGGGCCCAGGGCTGAACAAGACTATTGGCTCAAAGAATCCAGCAGTGAATATCAGATACAAGATTTTTTTATAGATTAACAAGAACAAGACATAATGGGGGAAGTATCTGGATGGGGATGACCTAATAGGGGGAGGTACCCAGGATGAAGATGATATTATGGAGGCAGACATAATGGAGGGAGGTACTGGAGAGGCTCCTGATATTCTAATGATGTCTAAAATGGATAAAGACTTTTATCCCATCAAACATTAAGAGGGAATAAGTATAACTTAAGGTCTAAGATATAAGACCTTTATCATAACATTAAGAGGGAATGGTTATAACTGGGTCAGGACATTAAAAGAGAACTGGCACAACATTCTTAATCTAGAAATTTTATATTTGCATAAATACTCATTGATTTCATTTGGATTCCTGGTTTTACTAGTATTTAATAATAATAATAATCTAATTATTACCTTTACTTCTTCATTTATTAGGATTTCATTTTTGATGATTGTGATCTTTTCCTTCTTTCTTTTTCTAAAAATCAAATCAGTCTGTGGTGGTTATAGATTTTATTTGTTTTTTTTACCCAACTCCTAGTTTCACATATTAATTTTTTTTTGCTGTCAATTTTGTTAATCTCAAATTTGATTTATTTTGATGCTTAATTAGGTTTTTAAAAATCTGTTGGTTTTTCTAGTTGTTTTTTTCAATTGTACTTTCAGTTTATTGAGCTTTTTTTTAATGTATGAAATATTTGATGAAAATGTTTAGAAGTATGAGTCTTCCCCTAAGGATTACATAGGCTGTATTCCAAAAATTTTTGTATGTAGTTACATTGCTATCATTATCTTAATTAAATCATTGATTATTTCTAAAATTGGCTCTTTGACCTTCCCATTATTCAGGATTTAGTTTTTAATTAATTTTTTTATTAGTCCTACATTAAATATTATTTTTATTGTATTGTGGTCTATAAAAGATACATTTAATATTTTTCCTTTTCTGCAATTGCTTGTGAGGTTTTTGTGCCCTTGAGCTATAAAGACACTCCTTTGAAACTTTACTGTGACAAGTAAGAGATATTCCTGGCTTCTGGATTACCAAAATACATTTGTCTCATCCTGAAACTTCCTTCAGTGTTTGGGTCTCCTCAATCTAGCACATCTAAGAAGGTCACTCCTGTGACCTTCTTAACATGGAATCTCTTTCTATCTATAGTCCACTCTGGTGGATTCCTCATTTTATATAGGGACTGAGCTCAACCTTTATTTCCTCCTGGATCAGATTCCTGGCTTCAAAGCAGCTGCTCTCTCCTTCCTGCCTCTCTCTGCCCTTTTCATCTCCTTTTTGTGTATCTTACTTGGTTTGCATGTAAAATCCTTCAGGGCAGTGACATGTTGTTGTTGTTTGTACTGTATTTCTATCCCAGCTTTTAGCAGAACTCAGACACATAGTAAATGCTATGTTCCCCCCTTCCTTCAATTTTTGTAAGGAAAACATACACAAATGATTCCTTTCTATTTCATTCAATAGAGACCAAAAAAAGACCATTTAACTTTCAAAAATTTCATTCAAGCCCTGAACATCTTTCTCGTTTATTTTTGGGTTAGATTTATATAGGACTGAAGAGCACAATCAAAGGTCTCTGATTATTTATTTATTAATATGTCACTATTTCTTCCTGTAACTTTACCTTCAAATATTTAGATATTATGTCATTCAGCAATATGTATTTAGCATTAATATTAATCATTACATATTGTCTTTCCCTATTTATCTTTTAAAATTAAGCCTATTTTTGCTGCTGCCTTATCTGGGTGGCTAGATGGTACAGTGGATATGATGGGGGTTGGGGTCCCTTTAAGATTCCTTTCTAATTGCCCAACCCATGGCTGACCTTGATTCACAAATCCTGGTCAAAGGCACCCTTTGAATATCCGGGCCCAGCTCCCACCCTCAGCTCAGCTTCCCCCAGCCCTCACCTGATCTGAGCTAACTAAAAAGCCCACCAAGAACTCAGGGGTACCTCCCATCATCTTCTAGGTATAAAAATGGCCAAGCCAGAGCCCTCTTTTCAAGAGCCCTCCCAGCCAACACATGGTATCCTTCCAGCCATGTAAGGGTTCCTGCCCTCCCAGCAGCCACCTCTGGCCCTGGCGTCTTTCTAACTGAGCTTTACTTCCAAATTCCTACAATAAACCTTTTATTTATCAATCTAGGTTTTCGGGCCTGTAAATTCATTTACAGGGGACACTGCACCTCCTGGGATTATCTAACTACCTATGTGCCGAGAAATGGGGTTCCCCCTTTCCTTTATCTTATTAGATAGAGTACTGGGCCTGGAGTAAGGAAAACTCATTTTTCTTAATTCATGGACTTAAACATTTAACTAGCTGCATGACACTGGGCAAATCACTTAACCTTGAAAAAATGGCAAATCACTCCAGGGAATTTGCCCAGAAAACCCCAGCTGGGGTCAGACATGCTGAAACATGTAGCAACGACAATTAGTCTGAAATTATGATTCTTTTTGTAGCTTTCTAAGAACATTTCTTAGAATATAGCAAATACTTAATAAATGCTATCTCATCTGCACTCTGCTTTTCATAATGATGATGGGAAGAGTAGAGAGAGAAACAAAAGAAGAAAGGGAAGGAAGAAGCGAGGGATAGAACTAGAGAAGAAAGGACCAGAATAAAAGGTAGAGAAAGGAAGTTGTTCTCATTAGTATCAGCACATCTCTGCAATTAGGTCCTCCTATATAAACTTTCTAAACCTTAAACTTGGACTCCACAGACTCCTTGCAGATAAATTGCACAGGTCCATGAACTTAGATGGAAAAAAAATATTTTTTTATTTTTACAATCCTCTACCTGAATTTCAGCATTTCTTCCAATTAAATAATTCTTCTGGGAAGGGGTATGTAGGCTTTACCATGCTACCAAAGATGACAAAATCTTTGAATAGTTCTTAATTGTGCTTGTATTCACTTGTGCTTGTGCTTAATTCACTTGTCAAACTCCATGTGCCCGCGCATAATGCTTACATTGCATCAGCCAGCTACTCCATATTTCTGTTTGTAAGGCTATTAACACAGGAAATCAAATTCAATAATCTGAAGGAATTAAAAAAAATTTAATCTACAGCATGACTCAAATAGTTACTTGAAAATTGGCATTTGTTGAGATTTTAAAATAGGTTTGTGTACGATTTTGGTAATAAATTGAATTCAATATGCATTAGTAATTAAAGCTTATTGACTTAAATTTAAAACCTTTTTTTTTTTTTTTAAATTTCTTTTGAACTAGAATTATGTGCTGTTATCCTGATTTTACTCACTATATAACAAATTATTTGCATTTAGGGAGGGGAAACTATCTGCCTAAGGCTACTGATTTCGTGATAATTCAGGAAATAGTACTCAAACTGATCTGTTATTGAATCTTCCAAAGAACTACAAGTTGAAATTAAAAACAAAACAAAACAAAACAAAAAAACTTCCAAAAGAACAATTTATTTTAAGTTAACAATAAATATCTTATTAAATAACTAATTAGCAATAGCCCTATTCAGATTGTATCTTCCAACTTGAAGAAATAGAAGAAACTTTTAGTTTAGATTACATTTGAAAATCTCTTAATTCAACTGTTAAATTTACCAAACATTTAATTAAACACTTATTATGCACAAAAAGAGAGACAGACTGATATAGCTGATGGTGGGTTCACTTTATAGTTAGGAAGCATTGGGTCTAAGTTCTGTAATTGGTACATAATGTCTGTGTGATCATATGCAGATCACTTAACCTCTCAGTTCTTCAGAAAACCCTCAAGACTGCAATTTACCCCTGAATTGCTAACCTGAACCAGTGAATTGAGTTTTCATTTCAGGAGTGCTCTTTACTGATGAAATCATGGAAATTCTTTTTTAAATAGTATTTTATTTTTTCAAATACATGCAAAGATAGTTTTCAACATTAACTTTTGCAAATCCTTGTGTTCCAAATGTTTTCTCCCTCTCTCCTTTCCTCTCCCTTCCCAAAGATAGCAACCAATCCAATATAGGTTAAACACGTGCAATTCTTCTAAACATATTTCCATATTTGCCAAATCATAGAAATTCTTAACAAGCTTCCAATGGATATAAGATAAATATGTAAATATTTACAATATTAATTAGGCTAAAAGTACACAAGACAGAGGTCCCTACAAAGGATTGGGATAAATTTAAAGGAAAAGAATGCTATTAGATTCAATTTGGATGAGAGATAGAGAATAAGCAATTATATAGTCCCTACTATATGACAGGCACTGTGCTAAGCATTTTACAAATATTATCTCATCTGATCCTTACAACAAACCTAGGAGATAGGTATTATTTCTATCCTCATTTTATAGTTGAGAAAACAAGCAAATAGAAGCACATAGCTAGTAAGTAAGTGTTTGAGGCCAGATTTGAACCAGGGAGCTAATTCCAGGACCCCTAGTGGGCAGCCAGCGGGAGTCAAAAAGCAGTTTTTATGGTTGGGATGCTCCCTATTATTCTTTTAATGAAAAAAAGAATTCTAGCAACAATTAGTCACACTTTTAATTGACCAAGTTCTAGTTTTCTCCATAATAAGCCTTTTAGGTAGACAGTACAAGATTTATTCTCCTCCTTCTGTAGATGAGGAAATATTTTTTTTATTAAAGGTTTTTATTTTCAAAGCATATGCATGGATAATTTTTCCAAATTTTCCCCTTTTCCCTCCCACTCCCTTCCCTAGATGGCAAGTAATCTGATATATGTTATACATGTTAAAATATATATTAAATCCAATATATGTAAACATATTTATACAATTATCTTGCTGCATAAGAAAAATCAGGTCCAAAAGGAAAGAAAATGAGTAAGAAAACAAAATGTAAGCAAACAAGAACAAAAAGAGTGAAAATGCTATGTTGTGATCCACTCAGTTCCCACAGTCCTCTCTCTGATCTACATGGCTCTCTTCATCACAAGGTCATTGGAATTGGCCTCCATCATCTCATTGTTGGAAAGAATCGCATTCATCAGAATTGATCATACAATATTTCTGTTGCCGTGTACAATGATCTGGTTCTGCTCATCTCACTTAGCATCAGTTGTTCATGTAAGTCTCTCCAGGCCTTCTAAAATCATCCTGCTGATCAAGAAAACAGTATTTCAAAGGTGTAAAGTGACCTGTTTAAGGTGACACAACTCATAAATGGTAGATTGGGTCATTGACACAAGATTTCTGGATCCAGTTACAATACTGTTTTCACTGTTACACATTGCATGTATGAAGGGTGATAGTCTATTTCAGGTTTTGGGGACAAAGATATAGAAGAAAGGATGGAATGAAACTGTCTTATTTAAAGCCAGGGATTATTTCAATTTTATATTTGCATTTTTGGTGACTGGAACACAGAAGCTACTTAATAAATGCTTCTTAATTTATGGATTGATTTATTCAATAGGTAAGAATAATCATATTATTGGAGTCATTAACAGCTATTAAGAAGTTGGAGTTATTAAGAAACTAAGTGGCCAAAGTTGAAATGTATCAGAGAGAGTTGAAGCAAAAGTTAGGATAATTAGGATCTGGAAGTTAGAAGGATAATTAGGATCTGGAAGTTAGAAGGATAATTAGGATCTATTACAGCAGCTGTAGTAGAAAAGAGGGATTTGAGAGAGATTTTGTGGAGGAAAAATGGAAAGGATTTGAAAACTGATTGGATATAGGAGATGAGGAATCATAAAAAACAAAAGATGACTCCATAGTTTTGAGTCTGATTGACTAACTCATATGATAATGTTAGCATCACAAGCAGAAATAGAGAAAGTAGGAGGAGGGCCAGTAGTTGGAGAGGAGAAAATAGGTTCAATTTTGGGTTTGTTGAGTTTGAAATGCTGCTTGGACATCATTTCTGAAGAGAGGTTGGGGTCTGGGGATATGGATTTGGGATTATGTTGGGAACAGTGTCCTATTCCCCTTTCTCTCTGAAGTTTTATTTAGAGACAATTTAGGGACAGGGGAGTTTTGTTCAGCTGAATTAATTCACAGAGATCCTCAATACATATCGTTGTTGAATAATGTTTCTTATATTTATTTATGATTAAGTAAATTCTTCTTATTAACTATTGGATGACATATAAGTGTCTGATTTCATTCTAGTTTCACACAAATTATCAGGGTACTGGTTTGAGTAAGACCCAGCCCAGAACACTGAGGTAAAAACTCAAGCCATAATCGCGATAACTTACATTTACATAGAGTTTTAAGGATTGACTAGTGCTTTAAAAATATGGTCTCATATGATCCTCACAACAATCTTGGGAAATAGATAATTCTATGATTACCCCTATTTTACAGATGAGGAAATAGAGGCAGAACTTGAATGACTTGGCCCAGGTTCACACAACTAATAAATGTATGAGGCTGGATTTGAATTTAAATCTTCCTAACTACAGATCC